>NC_092251.1:10770000-10930000 GCF_036320965.1 Panulirus ornatus
GGTCGGTCGGTCGGTCGGTCGGTCGGTCGGTCGGTCGGTCGGTCGGTCGGTCGGTCGGTCGGTCGGTCGGTCGGTCGGTCGGTCGGTCGGTCGGTCGGTCGGTCGGTCGGTCGGTCGGTCGGTCGGTCGGTCGGTCGGTCGGTCGGTCGGTCGGTCGGTCGGTCGGTCGGTCGGTCGGTCGGTCGGTCGGTCGGTCGGTCGGTCGGTCGGTCGGTCGGTCGGTCGGTCGGTCGGTCGGTCGGTCGGTCGGTCGGTCGGTCGGTCGGTCGGTCGGTCGGTCGGTCGGTCGGTCGGTCGGTCGGTCGGTCGGTCGGTCGGTCGGTCGGTCGGTCGGTCGGTCGGTCGGTCGGTCGGTCGGTCGGTCGGTCGGTCGGTCGGTCGGTCGGTCGGTCGGTCGGTCGGTCGGTCGGTCGGTCGGTCGGTCGGTCGGTCGGTCGGTCGGTCGGTCGGTCGGTCGGTCGGTCGGTCGGTCGGTCGGTCGGTCGGTCGGTCGGTCGGTCGGTCGGTCGGTCGGTCGGTCGGTCGGTCGGTCGGTCGGTCGGTCGGTCGGTCGGTCGGTCGGTCGGTCGGTCGGTCGGTCGGTCGGTCGGTCGGTCGGTCGGTCGGTCGGTCGGTCGGTCGGTCGGTCGGTCGGTCGGTCGGTCGGTCGGTCGGTCGGTCGGTCGGTCGGTCGGTCGGTCGGTCGGTCGGTCGGTCGGTCGGTCGGTCGGTCGGTCGGTCGGTCGGTCGGTCGGTCGGTCGGTCGGTCGGTCGGTCGGTCGGTCGGTCGGTCGGTCGGTCGGTCGGTCGGTCGGTCGGTCGGTCGGTCGGTCGGTCGGTCGGTCGGTCGGTCGGTCGGTCGGTCGGTCGGTCGGTCGGTCGGTCGGTCGGTCGTCGGTCGGTCGGTCCCCATCTAAACCACCCTCCCACACCACGTAATGGTGGGTCGGTCAAAACACACCCATGTACAAAAAAAAAAGAAAACGTGAGGGTGGATCGGACGGTCAAGACACACCCATCTAACCCGCCCCCCCCCCCCCCCCCCCCCCCCCCCCACACATGTAGGGGTGGGTCGGTCGGTCAAGACACACCCATGTAAAGATGGGGATGGGGCGTTCGGTCAAGACACACACATCGAAACCCCCCCCACCACGTGGGGGTGGGTCGGTCGGTCGAGACACCCATCGAAACCCCCCCCACACCACGTGGGGATGGGTCGGTCGGTCAAGACACACCCAACTCAAGAAAAACCCTCACCACGTGGGGGTGGATCGATCGGTCAAGACACACCCATGTAACCCACCCCACACACACACACCACGTAGGGGTGGGTCGGTCGGTCAAGACACACGCATGTAAAAATAAAAAAGATAGAAAATACACACCACTTGGGGGTGGGTGGGTCGGTCAAGACACACCTACCTAAAAAAAAAAATACCACGTGGGGGTGGGTGGGTCGGTCAAGACGCACCCATCTAAACCCCCCCCACATCACGTAGGGGTGGGTCGGTCGGTCAAGACACACCCATCGAAACCCCCCCACACCACCGTGGGGGTGGGTCGGTAAAGACACACCCATATAAACCCATCCCCACACAACGTGGGGGTGGGTCTGTCGGTGAAGAAACATCCATCTAAACTCCCCCCCCACTCAACGTGGGGGTGGGTCGGTCGGTCAAAACACATCTATCTAAAAAAAAAAACTCACCACGTGGGGGTGGGTCAGTCGGTCAAGACACCCATCGAAACCCCCCCACACCACATGGGGGTGGGTCGGTTGGTGAAGACACATCCATCTAAACCCCCCCACCACCTTGAGTGGGGGTGGGTCGGTCGGTCAAAACACATCTATCTAAACCCCCCTCACCACGTGGGGGTGGATCGGACGGTCAAGACACACCCATCTAAACCCACCCCACACCACGTGGGGGTGGGTCGGTCGGTCAAGACACACCCATCTAACCACCCCCCCCCCCCCCCGCCACACACACACCATGTAGGGGTGGGTCGGTCGGTCAAGACACACGCATGTAAAAAAAAAAAAAAAAAAACCACACCACGTGGGGGTGGATCGGACGGTCAAGACACACCCATCTAAACCCCCCCACACACCAAGTGAGAGTGGGTCGGTCGGTCAAGACACCCATCGAAACCCCCCACACCACGTGGGGGTGGGTCGGTCGGTCGACACACCCATCTAAAAAAAAAATAAAATACACACCACGTGGGGGTGGGTCGGTGGTTCAAGACACACCCATCTAAACCCCCCCACACCACGTGAGGGTGGGTCGGTCGGTCAAGACACCCATCGAAACCCCCCCCCACACCAAGTGGGGGTGGGTCGGTCGGTCAAGACACCCATCGAAACCCCCCCCACACCACGTGGGGGTGGGTCGGTCGGTCAAGACACCCATCGAAACCCCCCCACACCACGTGGGGGTGGGTCGGTCGGTCAAGACACACCCATCAAAAAAAACCCCACACCACGTGGGGGTGGGTGGGTCGGTCAAGACACACTCATCAAAAAAAAACCCACACCACGTGGGGATGGGTGGGTCGGTCAAGACACCCCCATCAAAACCCCCCACACCACGTGGGGGTGGGTCAGTCGGTCAAGACACACTCATCAAAAAAAAACCCACACCACGTGGGGGTGGGTGGGTCGGTCAAGACACCCCCATCAAAACCCCCCACACCACGTGGGGGTGGGTCGGTCGGTCAAGACACACCCATCTAAGCCACCCTCCCACACCACGTAGGGGTGGGTCGGTCGGTCAAGACACCCATGTAAAGAAAAAAAAAAAAAAAACCACGTGGGGATGGATCGGATGGTGAAGACGCACCAATCTAACCCCCCCCCCCCCCCCACACACACACACACACTACGTGGGGGTGGGTCGGTCAGTCAAGACACACCCATCTAAAAACTCCCCCACACCACGTGGAGGTGGGTCGGTCGGTCAAGACACTCCCATCTAACCCCGCCCCCCCCCCCACACACACCACGTGGGGATCGGTCGGTCGGTGTATTGACTGGAGTAATTCGGTCGGTCGTTAAAAACAATAATCAATAATTATATTGAGTGGAGTAATTCGGTCCGTCGGTCGGTCTATTGACTGGAGTAATTCGGTCGGTCGTTAAAAACAATAATCAATAATTATATTGAGTGGAGTAATTCGGTCCGTCGGTCGGTCTATTGACTGGAGTAATTCGGTCGGTCGTTAAAAACAATAATCAATAATTATATTGAGTGGAGTAATTCGGTCCGTCGGTCGGTCTATTGACTGGAGTAATGCCATCTCAGTCATCAATTCAGTCGGGAGGTCGGTCTATTGACTGAAGTAATGCCATCTTAGTCCATCAATTTGGTCGGTCGGTCGGTCGGTCTACATTACATTCAAACATATCGATTTCTACAGTGCTGGAATGTTTATGGTAAATAAATGACTTTACATGTTAAATAAATAATTCAGGCTCAGCAGCTCGTGCCGACACGAAATGCTTTATGGCGCTGCACCTGATGAATGCATTTTGTCAACACTCAGACCAACGCTTTTAGGGACGGGAACATAACAACGGCTGCCACGTCCTCTTGCTTTACTAATGGCACGAAATATACCAAGAAAGAGAGAGAGAGAGAGAGAGAGAGAGAGAGAGAGAGAGAGAGAGAGAGAGAGAGAGAGAATAATTTTGCTCTCTCTCTCTCTCCCTCTCTATCTGGGCACCAGTGAGGCATAATATCTTAAATTATGGGAATAGAAATTGGCCTAATGCAACTGCAAACTAGTAAAGAGTCTTATTTGTAGTTACGCGTTTGAATTATTGGTCTCGGCGGAACTAAGTCAACAGAAGGAAACCGGAGTGTCGAATCTCGCTGTATGATCTCGCACTTCCGTTCGTGAATAATATATGGTATTTTTTTGTGTGTGGATGTAATATTGAATTGGGTGTAGTGAGTGGCGCTGGGGTTGTAAAATGGATCGCTGTCCGTCGTCGATTACGGTGCTCCCAAAGCGACAGGTTGGAATCTCTAGGGCTATGAAGGGTAGACACGGAGGGAAAGGGAGGTATGTGGAGTTGAGGAGAGGTCTTGGAGTCACAGGAACTGCAGGAGAAACAAACCGAGGCAATTGCTGTGTTATGAGAACGAAGGCACTTCCATGAGAGTTCTGAAGACGAGGGTTTCTTGCAACAGAAGGCGAGGGCGAAGTGCATACTGGATGTTTCTCTTGGTTGGTGGTACTATTTCCCTTTCTGAGAGAGAGAGAGAGAGAGAGAGAGAGAGAGAGAGAGAGAGAGAGAGAGAGAGAGAGAGAGAGTTTCTATGTGTCAGCATTGAATGCTGTCTCTTCCTACTAACTTTGATGACTGTGTCAATATTGCAGTATGATCTTGATGACTGAAGCCGGATTTTAAGGTTCAGGATGGAGCACGATGCAGAATTCGAAGTCTCCGAAGGACTCGTGTATTTGACGCACATGCGCTCCTGACACATTTCGTCCAGCGGCAACATCTTGATACAAGGATCCTGGCAATCGAGTCTCTTATTCACCATTTTCCTAATTTGTCTCGGTAGTCTATCTATTGCTCATATGATAAAGATAAGCTATCAAAATCTCCCTCCAGGTCTCAAATGTTCAGTACTGCGAAAAGCGAACTACTCGTAATTCTGTTTCGTTTTCTGTCAGGCATCAGGAAGGTTGACCTCAACTCATGAACCATCAGGTTGGTTCGCTTCCATTCAGAAACAAAGCAAGCGGGTTCTGCTTCACTCACAAGCTACTCTTTATATCCCAAGTCTCGTACAGAATACCTTGACAGGTTCATCTCCTCTTAAGAGTCATCGCGTTCACTTCCTCTTAAGAATCATCAGGTTCATCTCCTCTTAGGAGTCATCAGGTTCACCTTCTCTTAGGAGTCATCAGATTCGTCTCCTCTTAAGAGTCATCAGATTCATTCATTGCCTCTTAAGAGTCATCAGATTCATTCATTGCCTCTTAAGAGTCATCAGGCTTATCTCATAGGAATCATTAGGGTCATCCCTTTTTTTTTTTACGAGTCATGAGATTCATCTCCCTTCTAGGAATCATCATCATCTCCTCTTAAGAATTACCATTATGTTGCAGTCATTCCCGGAATCAGTAGATATATTCACCACTTTCATTTGCTTCCTGGAACCACCATCGTATACCGTCATCTGAGGCGATGGGCCATTTCATGTCATGCTAGATTTTACGTTAAGTAATCTGTGTTCCTACGTCTCGTCTGTATTTCGTAATGGGTACGCTGTGTGCACGCATCTTCACTTCCAGTCTTAGCCTCAATCAATCCCTCCATTTCATCTGTGCGTTCTTGGGAGTTTTTATGCGACTTAGGATTACACAAAGAAAAAAAACCACGCTATTATACATCACGACAGAAATAGTAGGTAATCAATGAATACATTTCGAAAGTGATGTAATACCTTTCATCTCACTCAACAATATTTCCTCATTTTATTTTGACTTGCCTTTGATCCTGAAGACTAATTCAGAACTTCAGAGAGAAAGTGTACATCAAAGGGAAAATCTCAATAATCTTTCTTATGTATGGCTGGAAATATGGACTGGTGGGTGGTGGGTTGAAAAAATTCTTTTTGATGAAGTTTTAATATAAATTCATCGTTTAAATATTTTTCGCTTATTCATTCTTCTCAAATACTACCTACAGCATAGAGCAATGATTCCCAGCCATTTTTAGGGTTGCGTATATCAGTATCATCTTTTTTTCACTGCTTTGTGAACGATCTTACATCTACAAATGTAGGATACAGTCAAATGCTTTTGAAATTCTATAATGCTTACGACACTACTTGACACGGAATAGAGATGCAAAATAGATGCTCTATCATTTCACACCGTAGAAACATTGCCACATTCCATTTCTTTAACGAGTGGGGCTTTTTAAAATGAATACCAAGTCCTACTTTCGCGTACCAGGATTTAAGATTGATACAATGTACCAGCTTTAACCGCTCACGCGCACCGGTAGTTAAGATGCATACAACGTGTGAGTAGTTAAGGTAAATACCACATACTAGCTGGACGGCTCTGGCCTACCAGTTCGTAACCATAGCGTGGAGCTTTCGCGTACCAGTATTCCCTACGCATACTACCAGCTCGGAACCATAGCGTGGAGCTTTCGCGTACCAGTATTCCTACGCATACTACCAGATCGGAACCATAGCGTGGAGCTTTCGCGTACCAGTATTCCCTACGCATACTACCAGATCGGAACCATAGCGTGGAGCTTTCGGTAAGAAGTCGTTCGGTCTCTGATACCAAAGACCTATCGTCACTTGCCGTTCTGATGAACGTCAGTGTCAGACGGACCCATCACCGGCCTCGCTATACCTTCATTACGTAAAGAGGATAAACGCATCCTTTTACCATTTATTTTCAGGGACGATGGCTGGCGTATTATTTTCATTTCTCTATTCTTTTTTTTTGGGGGGAATGTGGTAATTAATCAGTTTTTTTTCTCGCTTTGGGTACGGGTGAGGGTTGGGATAGGCTCCGAGTTAATGAAGATATTAGGCAAGATTAATTGTCGTTATACTTTCAATATTTATGGCATCATCAATCAAGAGTTTTTCCTTCACTGTGGTGATGAAAAATAACATGAAATTCAATTTCACGGTAGACCTAACCAGTTGCATTATTTAGTATAACGTTATTTTAAAAAAATGATCTAATGTATTGTTATACTACAGCTATTTAGACATATATAACTGCTAAGAAGAAGTGCTGTGAATCATTTAAGAATAAGATATTAAAGTGAACTATTATAGAATCCAGTATCACAGCAGGTTTCTCCATTTAGAATGCGTCGCATGGAACTCAATAGATGTGCACAAACCATTGAGTTGATATTTCAGTACGAGATACTGGACTAAGAATGTCTTTCCCCTCAAACGCTACTGTCTGCAGCTCGGGTAATCTGTCTACGCTGGGACGATGAAAGTTAAATGGTTCAAAATGTCCATTTCCACCTAAAGGTCTCCCAGATGGCGATCAGAATGTTTGGGGAGTTTAATCCTGCAATCCTGCATACGGTCTTCCTAATGTTTATGGATTATAGGATATAATAATCACCAATTGCTCACGTCAGGGGGTCAACAGTACTGATATTGGATATAGGACATACTGATATTATGAGACGATTAATGCTCATCATCAACAAGTAAATGTTTTTGGGAATAATGCAACCTCAATAGTGGAAGTGTAGGTAAAATCACTCCATAAACTTGCTCAAAGCCTATACAATACTGTTTGATGAGCGCTTCCATAATACTCAGGGTTCTGTCCTTTCACCTACTCTCATTCAACTCTCCATTAATGTCTTGTCTACACCTTCCAACCCTATTCAAGTGTCTGGCGGACCTAACCATCTGAAACGCCTTAACTCGCTCTTCTCCCCTTCTCGCTTAAGTACTCGTTTTCTTCCTCTTTCGCACATACATTCTTCCCCCAGTTCGGACCTAAGCACCTCGAAGTGATGGGGCAAGTAGTTGCTCTCTCAACAGTCCTAAAACGCAATTTCTCCGCACACACATCTATCCGAGCGCCACTCGCCCGTCATCCCCTAGTTCAACTTTTTAAATACCAAAATTCAACCCTGCACTTACGTAAACATGTCGAGCATAACCAGATTATCCACTCTGTCCTCTATGCCCTGTATACTCAACGTCACAAAATCCGCTTCCCAAAAGCTGGGTTTTTATCATACAGGTGCCGTAATTATTATTCTTGTGAGCAGCTGTTCAATATCCACTAAGATTTTCCTCGCCCTAGTATGAATTATTCGTCCACATCTCTCTGTTAGCTAGGGTGGAATAAACAGCCTTCCGTTTCGATTAATTCTCTTGGCATCACCTCTCTCCAACCATACCTCTGCTCTTTGTTCTACGTCCGTCCCAGCCACCAAGGGCTGGCTGGACCCGTAGCACAAGCCAGGGTACGGCTACGGCTTCCCGTAGTGCCCAAGGGTTCTGTTTTGGGACCGTTATTCTTCTTGATCCATGGGGATGGTTCCACTATGTTTGCAGATGATGCTAAGGTCGTGAGGGGAAGCGAAAAGCAAGCAGGATTGCATGTATTTACGAGGGTTCCTAGAGAGACTCAAAAGTTGGCCTGATACATGATTCATGAAATTCAACCTGAGCAAATGTAAAGTAAAGAGGATGGAACAGAGTGAAAGGAGGCTTCAATGTGATTATCATCTAGCATTAAATAAGCTTCGGGTTCTGTGTGTGAGAGGGTATTGGGAGCTGACATCGTCCCAACGCTGTCGCCAGAGCCTCACATCAGCAGAAGAGTAAGGGAGACAAACTGTCTGCTGGCAAACATCAGTATACATTTCATGTATATGGATAAGGGGAATATTTAGTGAGCTGGATATATCCTTTATAAGGAAAAAACTAGAATAAGCTGCTTAAGTTTGGACACCGCACCTATAAAACCAGAGTTAAGAGAGCTGAGTTACGAGGAAAGGCTAAAGGCTTTAAATTTCTCCACGTCGGAAGAGAGAAGAGTGCTGTGTGACCTGATCACTACCTTTACGTTTTCAAACCAGACCGATGACGTGAACAGTTAATATGTGGAATTAAAGAGGCTCTGGTATATACCTAAGTCGGAAACATTCTGGGTGGCGAGAGGCTTGTGTTCCACGGAATGAGTCGATTCGATGTGGTATATAGGGTGGAAGGGAGGAACGACGTGCTTTTAGTGGACCGAAACCAAGACATGTGAAGCATTCAAGGTCAGTTGGGCTTGGATGTGGATTTTTTTTCTTCTTTTCTGAGGGGTCGGCTAGAGACTGTATGTATGCAAATGATGCCATTCGTCTTTTGTTTGTAATGTTACTTTGCTAAAGCAAGAAAGGGTACTATTATTATCATTATCATTCTTATTATTACTATCATTATTATCATAATAATTTTTACTATTAACGTTCTTATCATTTCATTGTTTTCATTGAAATAATAATAATATAATCAATCATTGTTATTGATATTATTGCAGAAAAACATGGTCTTACACACACACACACACACACACACACACACACACACAGGTGGACAAAGGCAGATGAGTGGAGAGAGTGTCACTACTTTAGAGAGAGAGAGAGCAGCTTATTCTAGTTTTTTCCTTATAAAGGATATGGCCAGCTCACTACACATTTCCTTATCCATATACATGAAAGGTATACTGATGTTAGAGAGAGAGAGAGAGAGAGAGAGAGAGAGAGAGAGAGAGAGAGAGAGAGAGAGAGAGAGAGAGAGAACCCTGACTCGCATGGATAATACTCTTCTCTTTGGCAGTCTGCTTCCCATCGAGTACTCCCCTTCATCTCTCCCACTACCACCACCTCCTGCTCTCTGACCTGGGTGACTCGTCTCTCAGGCTCTCCACTCTCCTCTCCTTTGACCGCCCCCGTTCCCTCTCTCCTCCCATAACTGTCGGCATTACGTCAGGTCGGGGATGAGGGGCTTCGTAATGAAAATCGCCAGAGCGATGCCAGTCTTAGACGCCCATTTGGACTTTTCACCGGGGTCGTCAAATTAAAGGTAATGGATGTTTACGATACCATTACGTCTGGTCGTAGTAGCAGTGGCGGCAACAAATTACTGTCTTTCGCAGGAAGTAACGCCAGTGGTGGCTCTGGTGTGTGTGTGAGTGTGTCTTGTTGCTGGTGTCGGGGATATGTTAAGGTGGAGAAGGTAAGGTTGGTGAAAGTGTTATGCAAAGGGGCTCAGTGGAGGTGAATATAACAAGCACTTCATCATCAGTTGGGTGAATATGAAACGCATTTTAAGTATCATCAGTGGGGGTGAATATGACACGTATTTTAAGTGTCATCACTGGGGGTGAATATGACACGTATCATTAGTATCAGTGGAGGGTGTAATATGACACGAACTTTAAGTATCATCAGTGGGGGTGAATATGACATGCAGTTTAAGTACCATTAAACCAAAGCTTCAACACGTTGGAGAAGAGAATCAGCCAACACAACACTAGAGAATTTGCTAAAAATCTCTCGTTTTATCAGTAAAGTCATGAGAGGAATCTTTACGCAGCTTCTGGGCTTTGCCAAATCTGATTTCGCAAGAGCGAAATAAAATACGTTGAAAAATTAGCTGTAAAGACGCTTAGGGATCGTTTGACCTCCCAGTAACCCCAGCAACATTGGCACGATGTTACTTAACGTAAGCCTTCAGTCTGACTTGCTACTCTGCATTTGACAAACAAATTAGACGTTGCGTGGAATGGATTGTGAAAGCTAAAGTTCATATCAAGGAAAATGCACCGACTTTCGCATAATTTTCCAATTATGGGAAGGATGTTTTTAAGTGAGTATCAGTGGTTTATGAAGACGAAATAATAAACAAAATTGATAACTGACAACACTTCAAATTGGCTGTAATGTGAATGCTAATGGTAAAGGGCATTTGCTTTATGGACTATTCCGAGTGTGTACCCACAGACCACACTGTACTATTGCAAATGTTTTGATTCTATAGATTCTAATTCACCCCACACCTGGAAAGAGGGCGCTCAGGGAAGGTTTTGGAAACGGTGAAACGACATGGACAAAATGCGAGGTTTTCGTTGTAAGTCGCTCAGGTGAGGGTTTAGTCTCATTTCTTTTTTTTCTTCATTTCTTCCAAATATTCTCTCTCTCCTCTAGATGGGTTCGCACAACTGAGCCTCTGCGAGCCACACAGCAGTGTCCTCAAGCTTCAGCCTCACCACCTCCCTCTACCGGCAGTCCACCCAGGATGTTCCTGCCACACCACCCCTAGCAACTTCCTAACTTCCATTCGACATCCTTCCCCCGGCGCTGTCCCCCCTCTCTCTCTCTCTCTCTCTCTCTCTCTGACTGATCACAACGCCTCATTCATCACCCCGATAATGGTACACTGGGGAGGGGTAGGAACCTCCCGTTCTCGGACACGTAGTGTTGGCACAACTTTGCCTCGACCCCATTGATCGGAAACTCAATTATTCAGCGGCGACGCCAGGCCCCAGGAAGGGTTCAGTGAAGGATTGCACGTCGCCCGTCACTCCCTCCCACACGTCGACTGCCTCCCGTTCCCGTACACATATCAGGTCTCATGATCGCACAGACACCACAGATCACCTTCGATCATTAATACTGTTACGTTTAGTTTTCTCCAGTTACTCTGCAGTCAACCGAAAATTTGCAACACATTTCCAGTGTGTGTTGTAATCATGCAAATATTAAGTCGACGGAACATTTGTGTTTCTCTTGGTTTCTAACTAATACGTGTATGTGATTACTATTTGTGTGTTTCAAGGGATAGAGTTTTACACTCGTATGCACCATGTCTTTACTCTCAAGCACATATATACACACACACACACACACACAAGCACCCTCATCAATGTTGAAACGGGTAGTCGTTTATCGATCAACCTCAAAGGGGAGGATGAACAGATCGGCTCTAAGACAACTGCTGCGCTCAAGATTCGAACCAGGGTCTGGCCCGAGCGTGAATCACAGTGAGCGACGCTAACCGCTGCACCACGTTAGCTCGTGTGTGTGTGTGTGTGTGTGTGTGTGTGTGTGTGTGTGTGTGTGTGTGTGTGCGCGCGTGCGCGCGCGCGCGAAAGAGAAGACAGGAATGTTTGGATGTGTATGTGTCTGTGTTGTGTTCACACATGCATACTGTCATTCTTCGAGAACCTCACCTTAATACACTATTTTCGTAGTATGTAACAAAACGCTAAGAAAAAAAAAGAAACTGGATCTTGTACTCTAGTCTGAGAGAGAGAGAAAGATATCTATCATCAAGAGAGAAAAGAATAATCACAATCAGATGGAAGATGATAGTGCAGCGTCCCCTTGAAATTCCCAAGAAACTAATTGCGAGTAAGACGGTCGACGCGCATGATATCGTGGGAAGAGAATATAACCTAATCTGTATGACACCGGCGAATATGTTTATAGTTACGTTGGTATAAGTTACTCCACTAGGTCACAAGGTCCAGTCAGGGTCAGACACGAGAAGTACCAGGCAATGTGGTACGAGGGAGAATGCTACACACTGCACCACGCGGTACAGCAACAAGTCACAGTGTAGCATTTACAGGTGCTGTGGTACAGCTAAAGTATATGGTACGCCGTATGGTACAGTAACATTCCTGTTAGACAGCAACAGTCCTAGTGTAGCATCTCCAGGTGCTGTGGTACAACTTAAATATAAGGTACGTCAAATGGTACCATAATTCGCCACGTGGTACAGCAACAGTTACAGTGTAGCATCTTCAGATGCTATGGTACAGCTAAGAGAAAAGGTACGTTAGACGGCACAGTAATATTCTAAGCAGGGAACACAGCTTCAAGTATAATGGAGGCGCAGGTATAAAGGCATTATGCTATGTCATGTGGTAAGAGACAGCTCACCAACAGCAGAAGCAGCAGCAATAGCAATCTCAGGTACAATGGAACGGCTAAGAATCTATCATGCCATACCAAACGGTACAGTTATCTTTTAGCGGTACTGGCAGGAACGCAGGTACAGGGAGTGGAAATGTTATAAAGCTACTCCCCCACGGTACGAGAATAATCTACTGGCAACAATATCAGCGCGAGGTACTGCGGTACAAATACGAGAAGTTAAGCCAAGGAACACAGAAGATGCATAGCCAAAGCATTAGCAGTTGCCTTATCCCCAAGGGCCCAAACCCCAACTCCAACACGGTTTAACCCCACCCTCCAACACGCCACACCAACTAACCTCGCGTGATCAGGGGGTTTCAGGTAGTGTTCTGATCACACAAACATAATGTCTGCTTGTTGTATATAATCCGAGGGTGCAGACCTCCCTCGCTGTAAAATATTTATCCAGCATTATAACTCTGTTGAAACTTTGGTTGCTGGGAAACGCATGCGTAAGGAAGATCCCACCACAGCATTAACAACAGAGAGGACGAATTTCCGACGAGTTGGATTCGAAAAACTCAGCCCGTGGGAAAAATGACACAGTTGAGAGAAGAAAGAAATTTCAAAACATGCGTTACATCAGTGGAGAGTGAGGAAGGTAAGAGTAATTGGGTTTTCTCGTTATCCCTGGATGGGATAGGTTGTGAGAGGGTTGTGATCGTGTGTGTGTGTGAGATCATGCGGAACTGTGTCACCAGAGATGGGGGAAAAAGAAGTTATTTCCGTGTTGACTCTGCATAAGTTAGAGGAGGATTGTCTTTTTCATTCATTTACGTTACGGGTTCCAAGGGCGTCTGGGACATGGCTGGCAACAGGTCTAGCTGCCCCTTGCTGAATATACATATAAGTTACAGGAGGGTTGTGTCATTCATTCGTCTCGTTCCTGGGTTCACAGCAGTCATCAGCTCCAGCTTATCTTAGCAATGTAAGCAGTTCATCATTGTGTTCTACCGTTGACTTTTCTACACGCGTCAAATAGGAACAGATAAAAAATGGCAGTTAATACTTTGACTAACGTGCTGAATATACCTACCCATTTCAACAACCAGTCCGTAAATGAAGGAGAATCGTTCATAATCTCAAAATCGGTCTGTTTAGAGTTTCTCCTCTTGATCTCACTTGGTAGACTACGAAATAAAAGGATTTTTACTTTCCCTTACGAGAACTGTAAGGTTCAAAACACGGACATCAACTCGCCTTCCCCAGTAGTGTTGGTTGCGAGGCGCATCGTGGAAGGCTATGTTGGTCACTTAAGGTTCCTATGAGACGCTGAGGAAGTACAATACCTCGCTCTTGTCATCGACCATAATGCGGCAGAAGTTCGACGTCTGGTCATCAGAACGCATGTAAACACATCCAGGTGGACTTTCGCAGTTGGGGTTTACCTCCTGGCATCGCTAACGAGGAGAGAGGAGATTATCCCGTCTTCCATCTAGAAAAATATTCGAGCTCTTAGCTACTGATTCTGCAATGGTGGCAGCAAGTCCTTAGTAGTAATATACAAAGTCTCTCTTCCAACCCACAGAGAAGGTACGATGCAGTGGATCCCTGTTACGTCCCACAGCCAACACTAGGCGAAGGAAATATACAAAACATGGTTCCCAAACGGTCTTTATACCATGTATAGGATGGGTAGGAAGAGATTTTTCAGCAAGTAATTCAGTGAAAACTATCACTTCAGCCGTTTTAGTTCATGAATTCTGGAAATTCAATCGCGTTTTAGAAGAGCAGAAGGAAGAAGAATAACGTTTCTCTTCCGTTCGTGCTATACAGTAAATGATGGCTTATAAGTGCTTTGTAAGCGTCGGAGAGAGTTCCGAGTTTCTTTTCCTCTTCGATGTTTCCATACAACTGAACGCTAATGCACATATTGATCTCCAGTCTTGAGCTCTGTGCGTTGATGGGAATAATAACCATCTCTTTTTTACACAAAACAGCACATCTTAGATGGAACCAGTACCACCTCTGCACCAAACGGGAAAACTGAGTGGGACATTACTCGTCTCTTAGAATACAACAATACAGCCTAGGTCTCTTGAGACTAGCATTTATACCTTCAGCGGTTTGGTTGATTCAGATAGAAAGTATGTCCTTTATATTCTTATTTCTACCGTGCATGGTTGGTGTTTCTGTCTGCGTTTCAAGTTCGTATCTTAATGCATGATATCATCAGATGTAGGACCTGAAGTTAGATGTCTTTCTTTTTATCATCATTGCAGCCATACGCTCGTCTTGGGCTCTCTCTGTGTCTTCGGTAATAGACGCCATATTTCTAGTCTGAGAGTTTCCTTGGTTCGTTGACAAGCTTAATTGAGGGCTAAACGTATTCATGACGATGCTTAATACATTCGGTGCTTATTTCCACGTTTGCTATTTGGACTTAATCATACCCCGTCAAAATTGCACAAGTGTTGATAAAAGATTGATTAACATGAGTCCGTGTCGGTGAGCGATTATTCTACTTATATGATTAATTCAGAAGTCTGCTTTGTCTTTTGGCTTTCCTGTCGAATATACTGATGGCCAAACGTCACAAGCAGCTTGAGACGTCCTCCTGCAAGCTATGCCATAGACCAAGGCCAACGCCGGTAGAAATTCCTATTACACCTGTCTGGCTAAAAGTTATCTCCTCGCGCACCAACACCGGGAGGCGAGCCTTACTCCCTCTCTGCTCATATGAACCCCCCACCCTCCTGTACCATTGTCCAGACCTGCCCTCGGGGGAGGATATTATAAACACACTTGCGAATGAAGCCGGCATTCCTTCCTGTATTATACGACCCCTCTGTAATGGAGCTGTCATATTCTGAAACACTTTTTCAACCCGGGTGGCACTGTAAATTAAGGGTCGCTGGCACCTTAGCGCGCGATCATGGTGTCCTACGTTATTTTCATACACCGCAACAGTGTAATGCAGTGCGTTGGTAGCTTGGTAGCGAGCCGTGCGCTAATATCATGCAGTGCGCTGGTTTCACGCACTGCGTTAGTATCATGTATAGCGCTGGTATAATTCCAAGTGCGTCATGCACTGCGCTAGTCCCATGCACTATGCTAGCATAAGGCAGTGTACCAGCATCACACAGTATGCTTCAATGAGGCAGTGTCATGCAATACGGCAATATCATGCAAGCTACAAGCTACAGAAGGGTGGCATGCGGTGTTCTACATCCAGACAGCGCACTAAGATCAGGCGATATTCTGACCTCACGAAATGCGCTACTGTCGTGCAGTGCTCCGGTATCGTGAGCCACACGAATGCCACGCAGTGAAACGCTATCATCCAGCACATCAGTGCCTGCCATGTAAAGCTCTAGTAGTATGCAGTGATATTGAATAACAATAAAGAGACCGGAAATACTCGCTAATAGACATTTTGTGTGTGTGTGTGTGTGTGTGTGTGTGTGTGTATCTTCAAACGTTTTTACTATTTTCAGACTCATCCTTCGTGAGTAACGTTTTGGTGCTTAATATCTTCATGCTACAACGAATAATCGTAAACACAGAGCAACACATGCAGACACAAAACTCAAACGCTCACAAGAACAGACAGACAGATGGATAGAAGCGTTGATGTACTGGTAAGCGTAACTGACCATGATTCCAGCACGGGCCAGCTCGTATCCTAGCAGTCACCTACAGCCAACCCAGCTGTTCATTATCCTCTCCTCGCGGATGGTCGACATTTTGGGCACTTGGTCTAGGCTAGTGTGTGTGTGTGTGTGTGTGTGTGTGCAAAGATACACCAACCAGGGATATAACTTGAAACTAAACAAACAAAAAAATCCCAGAAAAAAAATGTAAAAAAAATCACCGTTACATCATCAATCTAGTGGATAAATAACTTAAAAGATAAAAAAAAAAGTATTAATGTCAATTATACACACAATTTTTCAAAAAACTTGTGTGTATAATTAACATTACTACTTTTTTTCATCTTGCACGATGGGAAAGGAAATTTGGTGGATGGGAACCTTTACAAGGAGAGGCCTGTGGGGCTCAACTGTGGGTAAGGGAGTCCTGGTGTCGGTCCAGTGTACGAGAACAAACCAGGGAGTGGACGTGAGCAGATGAGGCCATGCCTTCTTCTCTAGTCCAGGCGCAACCTCGCTGGCACGGAAGACGGGGAATCTATTATCATTATTCTCGTTATAATCATTATTATCATCTTAACTGTCACTGTATCCTTCTTAATTATCATCACAGTTATCATTATTATTAATATTATAATCATTATTATAGTTATTATTATTATTCTTATCATTATTAGCATAATATTCTATTTCTCTTTCACTTCGTCGCGAGCCTTCCACAAAGCTACCTCACGCCATCCGCGTATCATGTAGTGATATGTTCCAGATTAACGTTGTAAGTGCTCCCCAACCTCTTCATGTCGCTTTCCTCCTAATTGCTCATCAGTCTCTCGAGCTCTCTAACTATAACCTCGATAATTAAACGCGTACAGAACCGTTTTCTCAATAATTTTCCTTATCTCGTATCTCTGACAGACTGTCTGTTCTTATGACTGTTACCGCCGTCTCTATGAGCCTGTCTATTTACACAGTTTCCCTCCTGGCTCACATGAAGTAAATGAATATGACACTGATTTAGAAATATATCATTTCTCGTTTTTATCCTTCGAGGACTCTATCGATGATTTTCTGTAATGATTATTATCCAAAGAAGTACATACTGTAAGGTACAGTTGGAGTACATACTGTAAGGTACAGTTGGAGTACATACTGTAAGACTAAGATACGGTTGCTATGTACACATGGGTGTTTTCGTTGTGGTGCCATGAAATTCAGATCTGTTTCATCAGAGGCCATTTCTCGCTTCCGTCCCTTCGTATCAGATTTAACACATATTGATATCAATGTTTATTTTTTCCACTTTGCGGAATCACACAGTGTTTTAGGTCAAGGGTGATCACTGCTAGAGGCCACGAGATATGATGTATCACTGTTTGATGCGAATGTTCAGGTTAAGTGAGCGTGATGAAGAGCTTTGTATTACGCTGTGCTCAAGCTGTCTAACGGCGCGTGTGCCGGTGGTATCTGAGCCGTGTTGAGGTGCTGTGCGATGTGCGCAGATGAGCGAGAAGCGCTAAGCCTGGAGGAGCGCGCATTGTTGATGCTGAGTGTGCATGAGATGGGCGACCAGTGTTGAGGTTTTCCTATGTGCTGTGCTGGTCCTGTAGAGTGATGGTGTGCAGGTGATGTCTGAGCATTGCCGAACTCTAAATGTATTAGTCCTCTCATCTGGATGATGACATTGTCCTGTCGTGAAATATGTCTCATGGGTAAGCACGTAATATTCTTCCTATTGATATGAATCCTGAGAGACCAGTGATGGGACTTATGTTGTGGGGTTCCCAGAGCGAGCTGATCCATCCCCCACGACTCTTCTCTAGCCTCCACTACCCTCCCTCAGCCTCGCTACTTGCTCCCAGCCCCGAAAACCTTTCCCCAAGCCTGAGAAGCCTTCCCCAGCATCATAACCCTACCTACCCCAGCCTCGCTGGGGTACAAACGATCTCGTGAAATTTCGCCATGTCCGTTGCAAAGGAGAGCATCCAACTGTCGGTCTATTTGTAACGTAAAATCTAATAAAATCAGGTCATAAAAAAAGTTACCACAACCCCACACAAAAAACTTTTCAAAGGTGTTAAGTGTGAAATGTCAGAATATACCTTCCGTAAATCAAGTGTCGATGATTGGTATAATAAATGATTGAACATTAAGAATGATGATTTCTTTTACGATTGGTATAATAACTGACTGAACATTAAGAGTGACTTTCTTTTTCCCATGAGCAGTTGACAAGTTGATGTGGAAACCGTTTCAGTCGCTTTGTTTGTCGACTCCACTCATTATGCCACACGCATCGTCATTGAATCTGTCTTGATTGCTAATTCTAAGAACTTAACTTTGTCCTAAGGCAGTTTCAAAGCCTATCCTAGCATTAACCAAATCATTATGAGAGAACTGATAAAACACGAGAAGATAAAATGTTGTTCAAGACACAGTCAGCTACCCAGGTCAACCCTCGCCACGTGACCCCCCCTTAATCACTCTGACAACGGTTACTGCTAGACATTGAAGAGATTGGATTTAAATAACTTTGTTAAGTACTGGCACCTGATGAGGTGGATTGTCTCCACGAAACATGTCGTGCCATATGCCGCCATATGTATAGAAAAATAACATGGTAAATGAAATTGTATGAACTCCTACTGGAGTGCAATTTCACCTATCTATATATCTATATCTATCTATCTATATATATACATAATATATATATATATATATATATATATATATATATATATATATATATATATATATATATATATATGATTTAAGGGAAATCGCACAACTACGAACAACTAGTCATAACAGTCTCGTTTAATCCAAATCCTTGCATGCAGAATTGCCAAATATATATATATATATATATATATATATATATATATATATATATATATATATATATATATATATATATATATATAAGATGCTTCATTAGGGGGGGTCATACAGTCTGAGTGATGCAGCATCACAGTTTTACGGGAAACTAAGAGAACAAACTCTCTTGCCCGCCTGAAACTTGGCCATGAAAATACTTGTGTTTTAAGCTGCAGCGCCGGCGTGAGGCCGGGATGTCACTCAGGGTTTTGCATCCTCGGACAAATTCCATTAGCGTATATAATAGTCGTTTCTCCGTAAATACCTTTTTGCTTCATCGTTACTCCTTGTTGTCCTCCTGTTACACCTCGTGTTGTAATCACTTGATTGATTTTTCATATCTTCCTCTATATATATATATATATATATATATATATATTCTTTTTTTTTTTTTTTTTGCTTTGTCGCTGTCTCCCGCGTTTGCGAGGTAGCGCAAGGAAACAGACGAAAGAAATGGCCCAACCCACCCCCATACACATGTATATACATACGTCCACACACGCAAATATACATACCTACACAGCTTTCCATGGTTTACCCCAGACGCCTCACATGCCCTGATTCAATCCACTGACAGCACGTCAACCCCGGTATACTACATCGCTCCAATTCACTCTATTCCTTGCCCTCCTTTCACCCTCCTGCATGTTCAGGCCCCGATCACACAAAATCTTTTTCACTCCATCTTTCCACATCCAATTTGGTCTCCCTCTTCTCCTCGTTCCCTCCACCTCCGACACATATATCCTCTTGGTCAATCTTTCCTCACTCATTCTCTCCATGTGCCCAAACCATTTCAAAACACCCTCTTCTGCTCTCTCAACCACGCTCTTTTTATTTCCACACATCTCTCTTACCCTTACGTTACTTACTCGATCAAACCACCTCACACCACACATATATATATGTTCTATGAAGGTGCGCGTTCATATGCACTTTGTTCGTATTCATATACCTCCGCGTTGTACAGTTAGGTTCGGTAAAATGCTACCTGCTGGCTGTGTGAGCCTGATGGGAAATGACCGGTGAAGACCCCGTTGCTCACCAACGTGAGACGAAGGGTATTCGAGTACACAGTATTCGAATAGTCAGTTTTGCAGCAACGACAGGTATGTTTGTGGAGTAGGGTTGCTGTATCGATACCAGGCTTGTGTTGAGGAAGATTGTTGCAGTAAGACAAGGTTTGTATATGAAGATAGATGGCTGCAGTGATACCAGGAATGTTTGGAGGCGAGTTGGAGCAGGATCAGGTGTTTAAGTGTATGGAGGGTTATTTTGTAGAAATACAGGGCACATTTGTAGAGTAAAGCTTATATGTAGAAGAGAGTCACTGTAATAAGTTGAACGGTTTGAAGTGGACTTTGCATGTGTTTTTGATGGTCCACTGTACCCAGTTGTAGAGCCAGGCCACTACACCACCACTAGCTCTTCTTGCGTCTCTTAAGTTCTTTGTCCTGCCTTCGGTGAGCTCATCTCCGACTGATGACTCTATACACTTGATGCATCTTGCAAGCTGCCGATTAGATCTGTGTGTCCTGGAGCAGCATCAAGACTCATATCATCAGTCGTTTGACGACTTGGGTCAGACGACAGCTGGCCCGTGGGCGAACATCCTCGCTGTAAAGGGACATTTGGACCAGAAGTTTCCTCTGGTAACATTTACTGGCGAGGTGACTTAAAACTTTCCACAGTTCCTGAACTTCAGCTGCAACTTATTAGTGGTTCTTGTCAACTTGTCGGGTTTCGTAAGTTGGGCTCTGGGTTAGGCGTCTCTCGGGAATGGCAGGTTCATGGAACTTAGGAGTTTCCATGCGAACACTGAACACATGAAAACCTTCAGTTCCATGTTTACTCAGATTCTAATTATATTTCTCCTGGTATTCTCTTTCCTTACAAAAATCTTAAAATTCCCCTTCATCCCCTTTCCAGCTGCTCAGTGAGGCGCAACTTGCTCAGAAATACACTTGCAGAATAACTTTCTGCAAACTCTTTCCACCTCGTATATATGTAGTCACCTCTCTAGAAGCCAATTACTTTGCCGTCTCGGCATTCAGGTCAAGCCTCGTGGATCATGTTTCGAAAACAGTTCGGGGAGTTGATCGTGGCTGGTCAGAACTTCTCCGCGCTTACGAAAATAGTCATTGTGCGGTGATGCTCACTGAAGTCTCGCATTCAACGACTCAGGTATTGTCCTCAACGAAACGAGATTGTAATCGATTTTAGTTACCGTCAGTTTTGCCGTTAAGAGAAGCAGTCATGCAAGAGTCGTGTGTGGTTCGACGCCTGATTGGTACGACTTGGGTTATAACTTTCATAAAGAAGACGACGAGTATAAAAGTCCTCTATCATCATCATATTACGATTTGACATTTTGCGACACTCTTGCGAATACGTCGTAAAAGCAGAAGCCGTATATATTCATATTGAGTATTTGATGTTTTAACAGATAAGCTCTTGTAATCGACCCTCCTTCATAAAGGACTGTTTCTATTAGAGAGAAAGAAGACGTGTGGACTATAAGCGATGAGACTCCGTCGTTTATCATGCTGCCAAACAAGGTTCATTGTTTCACTTGTGCGAGACGCTCTGTCCGTCATCGGTGGCGAACAATGGGATAGTGGGATGATTCATTGCGTTGTTTACACCTAACACACACACACACACACGCACACACTCTCTCTCTCTCTCTCTCTCTCTCTCTCTCTCTCTCTCTCTCTCTCTCTCTCTCTCTCTCTAGCTGGCAGTAAGCAGCCAACGAGCAAGTGAGGTACTACCCGCTTGGGTATTGGGAGGGTTACTGACGGCTGCGCAGAGCCAGCCCTCGCATGGCTATCAACTTTCCCTCCTTTGGCCCAGGTAGCTGTCTTTTCTCTCTTCCTCACCTACAGGAGAGCCGCTGGTTTTAGGTCCACAAACGCGCAACCTCTCCACATCACTCATAACACTTGATGACATGTAACTCACAGGACTCGTTCTTCGTAACTCGAGAAATGTCCTTTTGGCAATCGATGCTCTCTAGCCCGCGAGCCTTTTGCCAAAATCTCCTCGTAAGTAAGTATTCTCTCTCTCTCTCTCTCTCTCTCTCTCTCTCTCTCTCTCTCTCTCTCTCTCTCTCTCTCTCTCTCTCTCGTCCGCGCACTTGCTGTAAACATATGCCATTCCGCATATCAAAGTTAGGAGTTCCGAAACAATAGCCTATCTCTCTGCAGCTGAACACTTAAAATTCAGTCGGGACCATTATCCTAATCTATTACCTAGCGCTTAGAAGTATTTTCAGACATACATGATTCATAGACGTATAATCACGTCCGTCCATAGCTGATGAAGCTACATGAGAGATTGATGAATTAATCATCGACAAACTGAGCGCATTCATTTGCTCTCTCAAAACTGCGTTTATGAATGCGTTTGCAGCGCGCTGCCGGACCCCGCCTGCTTGTGGTTACGTTGCGAGTACAAAAAAAAAAATAATCTTCGGCAAGGCTGTGTCATCGGAGTACAATCTCGTCCAAGGACTTCTCCCTCCAAAGGAGTTCACCCTTCCCTGTTACTGACTACAGCGCAGCGTTCAAAGTGCAGGAACCCCAGAAGAAGAGGCCCTGGTGATATAATTGATAATAATGATAATATTAATAACTATAATAATACTAATGGAGGCGAGCGAATGCACCCTCTCTTCGTCTGTTCCTAGCGCTAACCTCGATAACGCGGGAAATGGCGATCAAATAGAAAAGAAAATCACAAACAGCAGCAATAGAAATAATCATACTGGCAAAATAATATCCCTTATAACTCTAATTAACTCTAATAATGAGAATAATAATGATAAATGCGTTGGTACGGCGTTTGCTATCCTAGGTTTTGGCCTCGCGTGACAAATCAGTTCAGTGGGCAGACTGAGGAATTCAAAAGTACCTTTAGGAGAGTGGGAGTCCATGTTCCACTCGAACACTCTGGACGTGTGTGAATGATGTTACGGACAGAGGCCGTATGTATGCGAGTCATCCCATTATATGCAGGTATTCCTGTGGAGTACCTGCATATATATATATATATATATATATATATATATATATATATATATATATATATATATATATATATATATATATATATATCCCCTGGGGATAGGGGATTAAGAATACTTCCCACGTATTCCCTGCGTGTCGTAGAAGGCGACTAAAAGGGGAGGGAGCGGGGGGCTGGAAATCCTCCCCTCTCGTTTTTTTTTTTTTTTAATTTTCCAAAAGAAGGAACAGAGGGGGCCAGGTGAGGATATTCCGAAAAAGGCCCATTCCTCTGTTCTTAACGCTACCTCGCTAACGCGGGAAATGGCGAATAGTTTAAAAAAAAAAATATATATATATATATATATATATCTTTGTCCCTTTCCTCGTCAAAGTTTCTAGCTCCTCGTTTTAAGGTGATGTTATGACATCTTGGTATCTTGTCTGTTATCACTGGACTTGCCTCGTTCCACCTAAAATGCCAGAGATTCCTTCTTGATATAACATTGGTCGCCATGAGACTCGCATGTTCCCTTACTGATTCCTGATCTATTCTGGGATCATTTCAGTGCCATGTACGTCAACTCCTTCATAAACCAGCTCCACCAACGCTTGCCCGTTTCACATATCCTCTAAACCTTCTGCATTTCTTGTGTTCACCTTTCTCATCCTCATCTCATTTCCTTCACTCTCCCCTCCTCTAATTTTCTTTGCCAGTCCTGTCCTCCTCTTTTACTTCTTCGGCTCGCATAATTTCCTCAGTTCCAACCCAATGATCCTTTTTTTTTTCATTTCTCTGATTCACTTACAACTCGTCTTAATCTCCATTCTTTCCCGTCGTCTGCCATCGTTCACATTCACTCGAATTAACCCACGTTTCTCAACGTCTGAGGGGACGAAATGAGAGTCACTCCTCAGGAATGTCATCTTTCTTCAATCCCGTCAAAAATATTAGTTTATACGTGATTATCATCTGGATAAATATGAGAGAAATTCACACATGAACGAATACATTTCTTTTATATATGCCTGAGCCAGGTACCCACTTTACCTACCATACCTTAGGGGTGGATGAACAGCTGAGTTAACTATAGACCGACTGCCGCAACCAGGTTTTGAACCAAGGTGCTCGACCTTGGGAGGCCCCGTGAATGCGTCATTGTCAGGTATGCTAACCACTACAGCACGGAGGTACATGTAACAGAATATATGGAGATACCGTAAGACGGAAATCACGAATAGAAGGAGGAGAAACTCCACCTTAATCCACGTATCAAAATGTACTCCAACGGCTGCTGGCTTCGTTCTACGGCTACGCAAAGCCGGGAAACGTCAATAGACACTCCAACGGAAATAATACCGGCGCTCAATGAAATGAAAGAAGTTGCATTTCAATTCGTGCCGTTGTGTGTGATAATTGCCGGAAAGACTTCAGGCCCAGAGCAGGATCTGGCCTGTAATAGATGCTGAGGAGGTACCTGTTGCAGGGGAATGAACCGGCCAGTGAGACCTGCCGGGGGAAGCACTTGGTACAAGGGCAGGACCTGGCCTATGACAGTTGCTGAAGAAGCTCCTGTTCTAACTACTATACCTTCAGACTTAGCTATCTTCACCTTGACAAACACAGTTCTTTCCTTCCACAGCTTTGCTCCCTTTCTGCCCTTGGACTCATTTTCAGCCCCCATGGTTCCAACCAGTATCACATCTAACCCTCAGGTCCCTGAAGTACTCCACTTACTTCGTGTTCTCTCCACTCAAACTTACACTCAGATCATCCTGCGTCATCACCCCACTTGCTGCACCTCAACCTCTTATTTTGTTCGCATTAAGTTCAACATTTTCTTTTCGCAATCTTCCAAGTTCTGTCAGTGACCTCTGGAGTTTCTTTCTGGTGTCTTCCGCCAGAGCCGCGTTATCTGCAAACAACGAGGGATTCACTTCCCATGCCCTTTCCTAGGGAGGGTGGAGTAGGTGTGTGGAGTAGGTGTTCGCTCCATAAACAAAGTGTTTCATAGCTCTCATTCTTCAACAGCCTACGGTCAAATGCTTATGGGTTTTATTGCAGAATGGATTTGAATTATGCTCTCATAATGTCCAGGAGTCGAATGGAACCCATTAATTTTGGTTATAACTTTTTCTAGTAATTACTCGTTCAGAATTTTTCTTTTTTGGCAGACCATAAATATATTAGACGACTCTGCATACGGGTTTTATCAGGGAGGCTTATATTCCTCCATATAAATGTCTACGTTGTTAGCGTGTTCCGAGAGATCTATTGGGATGGTCTCATTCAAAGCGAATGTACGCACGCTTCCGGCACAATAGGCAACAGGAAGATAAACTTGCCGCATCTGAAGGTTGAACTGTATGTGTGCGAGAGCTCCAGTGGCTCTTTCAACCAACCTGTTTCTGTCAAGATGTAAATGGCTTAACATGTATCGCTACAATAGTAATACATCTCTCAATTCACTTCTGACTGGTAACGAGGCTTGTCCCACTGTTCCAATCTTCCATCTCCCTTCCTTCAGATTACCTCCACGCTACTTGCGTATCACCGTAGTGACTAACCCTCTACGTTGCCTAGTAACATACGACAAGTCATCATCCACCGTCTTTCTTTGGAAATGCCATCATTCGTAGATTATCTACAAGGGTTCCGTTACCAGCAGCCCTGATGGTAGACGCCACTGGGCAGACTCAGAAAACTTGTGTCAGATTTGCATAGCGATGCCACACGCGAAGCCATGGCCCGGCCCAAATGATGATGACCCGAGTTTTGGTGCGTGAGTTAAGACAGTAACAGATAAGAACAACTGTCGAAGCGCCTTTCCGTCGACACTAAAAGAGCCTCCAGAGCTCCCATGCCGTCGGAGGAGTACTGTGCCTTTATGGCAACAGTCTGCGTCGTAGACCCGCTCTCTGATCATCAGTGATGGTTATCTTTCATCGTAGAGCGTCTCCCGTTGAGTAGCCGTTGAATACTACAGATCAATGTTATCGTCTCGCCTCGTGGCTGTGCCTACTTCGTTACAACGCTCGTCCTCTCTCATCTTTAAGCAGACCATCTGTACTATCCCTTGCGGAGTTTTTGAGCTACTACAAGGGAAGCACCTGCGTCGTTTTCCCGTCGCTTGAAGTCCACTTAAGTCGATCCGTAGTCGCGAGAGCGGGTTTATGAATCGTAAGAGAGAGAGAGAGGGAGAAAAAAAAAAGTATGCCTTCAT
The DNA here is from genome assembly GCF_036320965.1 of Panulirus ornatus. NCBI lineage: Eukaryota > Metazoa > Arthropoda > Malacostraca > Decapoda > Palinuridae > Panulirus > Panulirus ornatus. Next base: position 10,796,186 of record NC_092251.1, read on the forward strand.
CGGTGTTGCCGTGTCTTTGGTAACTCCGCCTCTTCCCGGCTCGTGACGAAAAGTTTGGCTTGTTCCACTAAAGTGCCGAAGGACAGGAAGAACTTCGAGGGAAGTCGAGGTACTTTGGGGAAACATCCGTGGCTTAATGGTCGGTAAATGCAAGGGCTCCTGGGAAAAACGAGCCAGCACGTTAAAAGATTTCTGAGGAAGACCCCGAATTAGCTAAGGTCAATATCATAGAGGGATGACGAAGCGTATGCGAATCACCGCTGGTCTATCAGTCTTCCTGGACATGGAGAAGAGTCTGTGATGATAAGTGACAGTCATCTAAAGGCAGTACCTCAATAAATATAAATAAGGACACTTTAAGGACAAAGACCATATCAACTGGGCGGGCTCAGGAGGCGACAGGATGTATTTGAAGTGACGCAAAGGATTATAAACAGTGTCAGGTCACTGGCTCCTTTGGAGACTGTCTGTGATCGCGAAATACATTAGAAAGTCTGAGATTAATGTACGAAAGCGAGAAATGCGTATAGTTGATTTTGTTACTTTACATATAATGGGGCGCAAATAATGTCAGTCTTGGAACTGAACTGGAGCACTTTTCTTTATAAATTAATCGATAGGTATGGTCAACTGAATGCCCTAATATATATATATATATATATATATATATATATATATATATATATATATATATATATCCTAGCTTAAGCCAGGTACCCATTTCAGAGATCAACCCCTAAGGGTTGGCTGCTGACCGACTGCCGCAACCAGGATTTCAACCTATGCGCTCGACCCTGGGCGGCCAGTGAATGCGTCACGGCCAGCGACGCTACTCGCTACACCGCGCAAGTCCATCCACCAAACCTCTTCTACAATATGAGAGAGAGAGAGAGAGAGAGAGAGAGAGAGAGAGAGAGAGAGAGAGAGAGAGAGAGAGAGAGAGAGAATCACACACGTCGCTGTATCACTTGTACATTCTCGTCCGCCACTGCTGCTGCGCCCTACCCTATAACCATATTCCGGGCGTTACGTATCGCCCAGTGGGTTTGCTACTATTATTCTCGCGGAGACGAGAGGATATACATATGTATGCCACGCATGGATACTGAAAAGCGATATTCTTTTTTCTATTCAGTAAAAAAAAAAAAAAAAGAGCATAGCAGGATTACTTGGGTAAGGTTTTTTTTTTTTTTATTTTTTTACATAAACACTACTTCATGGTTGTAGAATATACTCTTGGCTGGAATATCAGTACCGCGCAATCTTCCAGGTTTCGAGCGAGAATAAAGAGTAAGAATAAAGAATATAAAAAAGAAAAACTATCCATACATGGTAAGAAATATCATATGAGGCGGCCACGAGAAAGAGACAAGCCAGTACAGAGGCAAAACTGGCTTGCTTCGACACTGGAGCGAAAAAATACACAAGAGAGATGCATGGCGCAGACGACGCCTAGACAGATGACAGATAACGACAGCGACGGACAGAGAGAGACTTATAGCCCCCCCACAGACACACACACACACACACACCCCACCATGTCTTAATGGTGTCAGTAAATCTGGGTGATATTTTAGAATACACAGTTTATAAAAAGTAAATAATAATATACCGATTACGAATAATGATCACGAGTGAATTTGGTTCCAGCCCTGCCATCATGTCCAATTACCTCGTTTTCAATTTGCGCTGACTATCTTCAACGTGGATTTCAGCTTATCCATATGATCTCGGGGGGGTTGATTCTTGAGGATAAGGCTATCATCAATGGGGTATTGGTGGATGAGGATCAATATTATCATCAGTTGAGGCAGGTTATTCTATTTGAGGTTGGCAGACGTAGGTCGATTTACCACCTCAGGTTGGCGGGGTCAGGTTCACCTTGTCCTACTGGGGGTCGGTGGATGATGGGTCAGGCTGTCGTCAATGAGGGGTCATCGAGGGTAGGGAGTCAACTGGAGTCGGTAGGGTGGATGGGTTAGAATTAGGTGGTCATCTTGAAGGGGTTGGGGTAATAAGCTTACATGCTATCCTATACAACACCTCTCAATTACATAACATTGTATGGGTCTTTGTGGTGTAGCATAATCCGTGCTAGTTCCCACCATCGCCTACAGGGTTGGGACCGCACGGGCTAGAAAAGGTAGGGCAGTCTACCCACAGTGTACCTAGCCGTTCACTCTCTCCTATTAATCGATCAATTTGGTGCCTGGTTTCGATATATATGTATACATATATATATGTATATATATATATATATATATATATATATATATATATATATATATATATATATATATTCCTATGAGTCCACGCGGAAAATGAAACACGATAAGATCCCAAGTGCACTTTCGTGTAATAATCACATAATCAGGGGAGACACGAGAGAAATGAGTCACTTGATATATAGCGTCGAGACGAGGATGATTTGGCCGTATACTTTCCAACATACAGAAGAAAAAAAAATCTACATCGTCTCGTCCATACGGTGCGTACGCACACGAAGACTGGGACAATATGCCCACGTTCACACATTATGCCAAAACACCACATCCACATACCACCTCACCCACTTGATAACATATACACGCAGTGCTACAGTACGAAGGACCCACGCACCACACACACACATACACTCGCTCAAATACACACATGTGTTGCACTTGGCCACAACTTACAATAGGACCCCTTTAGTTTTTCTGCTGATGATGATTTATACAGTGTATAACACTGTGTAATTATAATTCCATCCGAATGCCGGGGAGGAAAATTAACATATCAGTTTTTTTTTTCATTTCTTTGGATTGAATTTGCATAGGAAATGGAAACACATGAACATTGAATAATTGTTTTTGACATTCCTTAAACCATACCTTTTTTTCTGTTACGTTTTTGTATGTGTGGAAAATTGAAGGAATGTTTTACACTATCTGCTATTTGGCCGAGTTGATTAGGGCATGAAAGAGAGAAAGATAATTATAGAGAAAGATAGAGAAACAAAGATTAGATTAGTCATCTGAAGACAGGGGAAGGAGAGATTATACCACGGTTTTAGAGTTTACTCAAAGAAAATTCGAAATAGTGGATCCGGAGTTCTCGAACATGAACTCTGAACGTTCCATCATGAGTTTTTGTACTGAAAAAAAAATTCGCTTTTCTTTCCTCACTTTTTCTTTTCTTTTTGTCGGGCGTGTATAGATCAGTGTGTGAGGCGCCTATGTGCGTTGCCGTCGCCGTTCTAAGTTCCAGGCCATAAGACTGTCTCCAGTGGTCCCTCACTCTGGCTCACAAAGCCCTGATATCTCCTTTTTTTTTGCATATGTAGACCACATTCTTTTTTCCCCTTTTTCTGTTATCTGGCTTAAGGGGGCATTCAAATCTTTCTGGTCTATCTGGTGGACACACAAGTCTTCCTGGTCTATCTGGTGGACATACAAGTCTTTCTGGTCTATCTGGTGGACACTCAAAAGTCTTTCTGGTCTATCTGGTGGACATACAAGTCTTTCTGGTGGACACTCACAAGTCTCTGGTCTATCTGGTGGACACTCAAAAGTCTTTCTGGTCTATCTGGTGGACATACAAGTCTTTCTGGTGGACAATCACAAGTCTCTGGTCTATCTGGTGGACACTCAAAAGTCTTTCTGGTCTATCTGGTGGACATACAAGTCTTTCTGGTGGACACTCACAAGTCTCTGGTCTATCTGGTGGACACTCACAATTCTTTCTGGTCTATCTTGTGCTGCGTGTAGACCTCCCATTGTCATCTGTGGATATCTCTTTGACTATCATATTCATCCATATTTTCATCTACGTTGATTTGGCTACATGATGTATGTTACATCGCTCTTCCTGAAGTCGCATCACACCCGAAAGCAATCTTATTTTTCTTAAGAGGACGCACACGTACCTACTCGTGTACTGGCCTTATCTGTACAGAGCCGCTGTGAACACGTCCCGTGCCTCATCAACACAGTCGGTGCCTTGTGACATACTCCCGATCCATCGTCAGCGGCGCCCCGTTGGCTGACTTCCTCCAACTCATCTGCCGAGCCTTGCACTCCATCTTCTTATCCATCTGCTTTTCGCCTTTTCAACCACGTTTTTTTCTCATTTTTTCCATATTTTCTTTTCATATTCTTAACTTATCCTATTTCCAGTGTCATATCTGATGGCGAACCCTCATTTTATAAGAAGAGTCCCGTTGTTTTTCATTCAGAATTCTTATCAAGTGGCCAAAGCACTTTATGTTCCGGAGCCAAAGAAAGTTAACACATCTCTTCAGTCTGGGAACACTAGTAGTGGACGGAGGCCTGTATCTGTCCCCGTGAAGTTAACGATGGCTTACTGTCCAGAGTTCTGCTTCGAGGGGGAGTGAGCAGCAACCGTGAGCGTGGGTAAATTTTTCATATTTCATCCAATCCCAGGACTCGGGTGCTGAGACAGGTCATTAATATTGTTAGTTGTCCTCCCTGAGGCTGTAAATCTTTCATGAAACCTACGATTTAAATTCCTTACTAAGAAGCACGTTAGGTGTCGAACAAGAAAAACGGCTCAGGTTGAATACGATATTCATGATCCACTAAATGAAGAAACTGGACCAAGACTCGTGCACTACTATTTGCCTACGTGCGCATCAAGAAGGTTAGAATAGAAGTGAAATGTTTAATCTTCAGAATAACAAGCGGAAGTTAAAAGACAAGTAACATTCTCTTTTGTGATTACTATTGATATATTGGAGGTAAAAAAAACAAACCAAAGATATGAGAACTTCTACATGATCAGAAAATCTATATTGAGAGGATGTATAATGAATATTAGACTCTTAAGAAAATTTGTAGGACGATCCATCGAGACCAAATTAATAAACAAATGTATAATTATGCAAAAAAGAAAGATAAAGATACAATAGGACCGTCGCATTAATAAAATATTACCTTTAACAAATGATTATAAAGGTATGGCTTCTCTATTGAGCACCTAGTTTGAGGTCATTGCTCACTTCTGTAGCTGGCTGTGAAAAATAAGAATGTTGGCCACACGTTTACGATGAACGAACAAAGGTTTGACACCTGTTCGTAGAACTGAGCGCTGTAGCTTGTTAGAACTGAGCGCTGTTGCTTGTTGTTAAATACAACACCAAAGCCGACCACCGCTTTAAATCATCATAGATGTGTCTTTAACGCCCTCCATATGAATTAGAATTACAATACAAAAAATGATACATTTCTATATCTGACCTATGTCCATTTCAAACAGTGTTATCATTATTACCGCATTACATCACTCTTAATGCCCGGACAATGTGGCAGTTAGTATATGCGTTAGAACTAATCTAGAAACACATGCAGATTTTATGGCCATACTGTGGCCATGATCTGGGTAACTAGTGCAGAGCCAGTGGCTACCTGGCCATACAGACACGATACGAACGCGGACAGAGGTAGAGGGCACTTTATTTGGCTTGAGTTGCTGGGCCTATGGAGTGGGGTACATCCCAGCCAGTGTTTTGGCCGGCAAATCCTCGCAGTGGACTGTACCTCCGATGTACATAGTCTGGTACACAACTCTGCTCACCTTAAAAGGTAAAGTTTATGCAGTGGTCCGTCCGATCCCTCCCTCCCTTTTTCCAACAGTTGACAACCCTTGCCTTCCTGTATCTATTGTTTTTTTTCAGAAGCTTCCTTTCTACTGTTTGCTGTTATCCGTGTTATTACGCCCGACGCTCGACCGATACTGCAAACAGCACAGCGACATCGAGTCACTCCGGTATAATCTATTGACGTGAACAGTGACAAATTTCAAGCATGATAGATATCGTCGACGTAAAGATGCAGAAGTAGTGCTTCAAATACTTTCCATTTTACTCCCTGTATAAATAACATCACTACAAAAACATATTAATCACTACATTTATATGTAAAACAAACGGCTCAATGGGTAATCAATCACTTGAGAAAATATTTCATGGCTATCATAATGATACAGTACGTACGCTAAGCTGAACACTATATGCATATAGCAGCAAAGTCAGGAGAAATTCCCATTTTCAACGAAGAAAACGCGCAATTCAGATGTTTCCTAGAATTTTACCCAGCCACCTTCGCATTAAGGATAAGCCTCGTACTGTGGATGTGTTCTGGGAACTTCTCTTTTACCCGCTAGACGACGAGATGCTTCGGATAGTTGATCAAATCGACCTCTACCGAGATCAGCCAAACTTCAATGAAGTTATATGAGTAGAAGTTGAGGAAATGGGGGATGGAGAAAGGAGGAAGGGGTCTCTCTCTCTCTCTCTCTCTCTCTCTCTCTCTCTCTCTCTCTCTCTCTCTCTCAGTGTGGTTGATAGTAAACCCATAACTTGGCTGCAGAGGCAATATGGGGGAAAAAAAAATAAGTGTGAACAGGGATACCAACTACTCATAATACCAGGAAAGGTCAGGCCCAGGATGGCCAGGTGATTCTAAGGAGCGTTTCCTCCCCACTATTGATGAAATACAAGTTTTACAAATCATCAGCAAAGCGACACAACTCCAATACCAGAGCGGCCTGAGGTCTCTATCTCTCTCTCTCTCTCTCTCTCTCTCTCTCTCTCTCTCTCTCTCTCTCTCTCTCTCTCTCTCCGGCATCAACCACTCTAGCGCCGAGGATGAAAATATATGCTTTTCTTATTTTCTTTTTCCACTCCTTCGTTCATCATCTACGTCGTTTCTCTCTCTCTCTCTCTCTCTCTCTCTCTCTCTCTCTCTCTCTCTCTCTCTCTCTCTCTCTATTTTGTGCGATCGTTCTGCGATCAGATAACGATCTGTGGAGCACATTTATCACACATCAGTCCATCACCATTTTCCATCACACGATTCTTCACCTTTCTAGTACACTGCATTAGGTTGGACAAGTACTATATATATATATATATATATATATATATATATATATATATATATATATATATATATATATATATATATGAATAAAGGCAGACAGTATGAATTATGTACATGTGTATATATGTATATGTCTGTGTGTGTATATGTATACGTTGAGATGTATAGGTATGTATATTTGCGTGTGTGGACGTGTATGTATATACATGTGTATGTGGGTGGGTTGGGCCATTCTTTCGTCTGTTTCCTTGCCCTACCTCGCTAACGCGGGAGACAGCGACAAAGCAAAATAAATAGATAAATAAATAATAAAATACATTGCCGGAAATATCAGAGTCTTTGCCAAAGGGTTCCTGAAGGAAGTCGTGTGTGAGTTACCAGCATTGGTTGCTGGGACACGACGTGCCTACGGCAGAGACTGCCGCCGAGCAGGGGTGTGTGGTAGTAGTGATCAAATACGTATAGATCTCAACTTGCTGGAGGCTTGAAAGGTCTGTCGCTGTCACCCTTTTAGGAATTTGTTTTCCAGGAATCCGACACGAAGAAAAGGTCGACTTATATTTGTATGGCAAGGTCGATATCTGCAATACCTAAGTGTGAGCTGTTGAACGATATCAATCGGTACTTTGGTATGGGAAAAGAAATGGTTATATCACATTACGTTAATATGTAGCAGTGAAAACGAAGGAAAAATCTCGTTTCAGTTAAGATGTGCCCGAATTAACGTTACTCGAGTTCCTAGGAAAAAAATCTGAATTCACTTATACCTTGTTTAAAAAAAATCTAGTCAATAATATATAACTTACAAATATATATATATATATATATATATATATATATATATATATATATATATATATATATATATACTGTATAACGAAGTCATATTCATTTTTCCATTCGTTCGACAGTGAATTTAAAAAAAAGAAATAATCCGAGGCAAAATTCAGAACTCCCCATTACATTCATTGTATCCCTAAGCCAGATCCTAGCACTTGAGTCTGGCGAAATGAAACCTCCCGACGGAACACTGCTACGACCTGTCATTGTGAAAGCCAGCTGATACCGTGAACTAGGACCACCCGAGTTCCCCCATCTGTCACAGGACATGATGCCTCCACCACCAATACGAGCGAGCTTGACAATAGCTCCAGAGTAATACTGAATGTTTTAAACGTATCTCATCAACGTCGAGAGTTGAAAATCCTTTTCTTTTTTTTTTTAAACATGGGTTTTATAGACCATCAACAGAGAAGATGAGACAAACTAACCTAAGACTATGGACTTCGGGCAGCATCGAATAACAGAGACGCTTATGGAAACAAGAATCGAAGATTAGTAACCTTTATGAGCTAGAGCTACAGACCTTCAGTTATTTAGAATTAATCATTAAATCCGGGGTTACTGATTATCAGTAAAATATACGATCAGAAACCTTTACCATCCTGAGGTTTATAGACCTTCAAAAACATCGGATGTATGAGAACTACATGGGAATCGCAGGCCCTTGGCAATAGCGAATATCAGAAACCTTTGTTAACAAAGGGATTATAACACAATAACATCTGAGGTTATGGGCCTTTTGAGATACAGACGATGATTAAGATAAGGGCAGGTTAACACCTAACCTCCCAGAGGTCAACTTTAAGTCGGCTTATTGGTATAAGGTTCATGGGGAAGTTATGAGGCCACGAATGCACCTGATACGAGGAGTTATCTCTCTGGGCCAGGTTTACGCAGATTGGACTCAAGGCTGTCCAAGTGTTCAGTAACAGAATATGGCTTACATGTTGTAATATATGTTGTAATATAAGTTTTAAAGAGAGACTGCCTCATTGAGATGAAGCAAGGAATAAAGAACCAAGGAAATGAATGAGAAAAGAAAGAAACGTAAAGGAAAGAACAGAATGGAATTAGACAAATGAAAGATATACTGGATGGATGTGAAGGGAAAGAAATACGAGAGGGAGGAGGCAAACAAACGGAGAGATTAAAGAAGAGGCAAGACAGACAAGGTGGATTACACTGAGCCTTTAAAGGAAGAGGAGTGTTTTTCCAGGCTAACTCTGGGACTATTCTGTGCCAGCCTTTTTTTCTTATTCTTTTTTCCTCTTCTCCTAATGCATAGTTCTGGTGTTTCTACAAAGACCTTCGACTATCATCACGCCTGGCTATGGCCCATCTACCCCCTACTCTCATCGCACTACGACCTGACAACAATCAACCATGTATCTCCACTCCTTCCTCAAACTGTGACTTAGTGAATATCTGTGGAAACTCCTGTGGCTTAGTAAGCATCACTCTGGTCGGAGGTTTCTGTCTGAACGTAGATCTGATGATGTCACGGTCGCGTTCCGTTCTAGCCTGGGGGCTCAGGGACACCGTCGTTAATTGCCAGTATACTTAATCACGTTGATAAATATTACCGAACAGCTCAGAACAGTCAGCCATATAATACTACAGACGCTGGTGGAATGAATGTAATTTCGGGACGATATGACTGAAGGTGACAAAAGCAAAAAAAAAAAGTATAAGATAAACTATAATACTATTAAAAAATATCATCAATATTCTCAAAAATCACACAGGACTAGTCTGTCACTTGGGAGACTTCAGGACCGCCAATATCAGCGTGCCTACCCTCCTCTGTTGTACGTCATAGTCCGCTGAGCAAACCCAGGAAACACCAGACACCCTACTCCAGATAGAATGATGAAGAGGAGCTGGAGACTGAATGAGGGGGGGAGGGGGGGGATGAAAGGAAGTAGACTGGAATACGATAGGGTGAGGCTGGCAGAGGGAGAGGTGGAAAATAAGGAGAGAGAGAGAGAGAGAGAGAGAGAGAGAGAGAGAGAGAGAGAGAGAGAGAGAGAGAGAGAGAGACGACAGAACGACGTTCGTGTTTCCGTTCACCTAAAAGACATTTAAGAACTTAAACTATGTCAGGGGATGCAGCTGTGGTGCACCGGCGAAGATTCGTCCACTGGCCATGCTTGCGTGAAATTCTGTTTCGGGGTTTGACTTCAGTAGCTAAATGTTTTAGCCCATACCTTAGGACCCTTCTTCAGGAAAGTGACTAAAAGACTTGATATGATAAAGGTTTGGCAAGAAAAATGTTAAGGAAAGTTGACAAAATCAGGTTAAGTCGAAGAACCTGTCATGTGTATTCTGGTGGGGTTGGCACCTGTTACGAATCCTTACACTGGCTGCTAGTCTTATGGTGTCTGGCGTCCAGCTACCAAGTGAAATGATTCATATATTTCCTACCAGTAATACCGGCAGTACGGTATGTTGATCGACCATACACCCAGTGTTAAAAAGTTGCCTCAGAAGTAATTCGTCAGGGGGGTCATTCATACCAAAAATTTTCTCCAACTTCGACACTCACTAACGAGCCCCGTTTGCAGCAAGAACTAAACCTAGTACGTCCTCGTCGCGAGTAGGTTAGTCCGGTAATTGGACCGAGGGAACTATCGAGTAAGATTAGGTGGAATCCGCTCGTCTCCAGAGCAGGTGGAAAGAGATCTCATGCCCCTCTTCCTTTTAGATACTACCTGTGTGGCAGAATTTCCTGCTACAATCGAATCGCCTTTCATCATAAATTTCAGCCACCTGATCATGAAATCTTTCGTCTATCACTGGTGGCCAGTGCGGACAGCCACCGAACGAGTCGTGCTCTTATTTTCTTAACAAATTTTATCTGTAACCTCTACGCAAATGAAGTCGATACAATTAAGGGCTATACCATTTATCATCATAGGATTTAGGTGACCTTTATCAGAGAACAAGACACAACTGCTAACTCTTATTTCCTCTACCTCTACTAAATAAAATCTACCCTGAAATTGCTTATTCAGCGGAAGCAACAGCTGTCGCACCATCCACGCTCAGCTCTACTACCTTCTACCACCAACAGGAGGAGTACCACTCAGCTGATGCTGCAGCAACAACCGGAGCTGCTGTGGCACCATCCAAGTAGGATCGAAAATATAAAATTGCAGTTACTCAAAGATTATTATATATTGCGAAGGCAGGGAAGAAGGGATGAATAACATATCGGACTTGAAGTAGTGGTGGTGCTTAAAAGATATTTCTACAAATTAGTTTTAAAGTTCCTTGAAATAACTAATGAAAACCTTTGAAAAACTGTGGTTTGTTCATACGGGATTTTTTTTTAGCTTCTCTTGATTAACAAAGAAGATGCCTTTGGAAAAAAGAAAACGGGGATGCTATGAGTTCTTATAATTCAGTACTACACAAAGCTGAACCATACTCTAATATTTCTTACTGATTGTCCTCATATAAAAGAGTGAAGCATAAAGCTAAAGAAAAGTACAGTGAAAGGAGATTATATAATTGGTATGGCTTATACGAGATACAGAGATTTCATCGTCGAATACGCAATCCCAGGGTAGATGTTATTTGACAGCGATATGGGCAATAAATCTGGCGGGTTTGCCTTGCTCTCTTGTTTAAGGTCATCTAAATCCTGTGACGGTAAATGATACAGCCGTTAATAACATCCAACTTCATTTGGGTAGAAACTGATTTCCCATCTGAGTAACATATTGCACACTGATTACACGCACACTCAGCTTAACACTTGTATTTTACGAATGAAGTATTGCACACATTATTCTTTTTGTTTATGGAGAATATCATAATACACATTTCAAAGTGACGCATTTCTGTTCAAAACCTAAGTGACACACGATCCGACACCAGAAAGTTATATGATACTGTTGTATGAATGTGTATATATATATATATATATATATATATATATATATATATATATATATATATATATATATATATATATATATATACATATATATGCCATAATTGTATATCGAAATCGAGAACGATACATTTTACACTCATGTACATTCAGCATTTATGTTGCTGCTGACTCCTTCACCAGCACTTTCATCAATCTGTCCTTGCTCAACATTTGATAGTTTTCCTTCGTTTCACATGTCTAAAAGACGTAGCAGTCTATGCATCAGAGTTTCTCAGTCATGCACGAAGAGTTTATTTCGTTCACATTTCCAGGACAGGAACTGTAGATCGATTTCTAGGGCTGGAGACCCTGTTATCTAGTTGATCCAAAGTTGAGCTTGATCATTCGCCTCTCAAACATAGCAGTGTGGATGACAGTGTTGCGCTGAACTTCCAGACTAAGATGCCATATGGTTGTCGGGTACTTAATACCCCTGACGGCATGCACATCAAAGCAATCCTTGCGTGGCGACAGCTTCCCTGATTCATAATCACCATTCTTGGTTCTATAAAGTAGGTATGATGTTTATTCCATCTCTCCGACATCTGACAATGAAACATTCAGACGATACGGACGGCACAAGCAAGTTCTTCCAGACGCTTGAAGAGCCCATGTGATACGCAACCAGTCCTTCCCTCGGATGGGGAACATGCTATCTGGAAAATTTGATTATGCTTCGAAGAATCTTCGACATGCTAAGCTTTCCGCACCCACCAGCATATCCTTATCACTGTGTATCACGTATATCTTTCGTAAATGGTGTGGGTGACTTTGGCGATATCAATGTTTGGTTTCCTGAGCTACCCTTCATAATTTTCATAGTTCAGTCTAGCCTCTGTAATCTGGCACAAACTGTAACTTGTAGCCTTTGGGATCTGGTACAAACTGTAACTTGTAGCCTTTGGGATCTGGTACAAACTGTAACTTGTAGCCTTTGGGATCTGGTACAAACTGTAACTTGTAGCCTTTGGGATCTGGTACAAACTAACTTGTAGCCTTTGGGATCTGGTACAAACTAACTTGTAGCCTTTGGGATCTGGTACAAACTAACTTGTAGCCTTTGGGATCTGTACAAACTGTAACTTGTAGCCTTTGGGATCTGGTACAAACTAACTTGTAGCCTTTGGGATCTGGTACAAACTAACTTGTAGCCTTTGGGATCTGGTACAAACTAACTTGTAGCCTTTGGGATCTGGTACAAACTGTAACTTGTAGCCTTTGGGATCTGTACAAACTGTAACTTGTAGCCTTTGGGATCTGTACAAACTGTAACTTGTAGCCTTTGGGATCTGTACAAACTGTAACTTGTAGCCTTTGGGATCTGGTACAAACTGTAACTTGTAGCCTTTGGGATCTGGTACAAACTAACTTGTAGCCTTTGGGATCTGTACAAACTGTAACTTGTAGCCTTTGGGATCTGGTACAAACTGTAACTTGTAGCCTTTGGGATCTGGTACAAACTGTAACTTGTAGCCTTTGGGATCTGGTACAAACTAACTTGTAGCCTTTGGGATCTGTACAAACTGTAACTTGTAGCCTTTGGGATCTGGTACAAACTAACTTGTAGCCTTTGGGATCTGGTACAAACTAACTTGTAGCCTTTGGGATCTGGTACAAACTGTAACTTGTAGCCTTTGGGATCTGGTACAAACTGTAACTTGTAGCCTTTGGGATCTGGTACAAACTGTAACTTGTAGCCTTTGGGATCTGGTACAAACTAACTTGTAGCCTTTGGGATCTGGTACAAACTAACTTGTAGCCTTTGGGATCTGGTACAAACTGTAACTTGTAGCCTTTGGGATCTGTACAAACTGTAACTTGTAGCCTTTGGGATCTGTACAAACTGTAACTTGTAGCCTTTGGGATCTGGTACAAACTAACTTGTAGCCTTTGGGATCTGGTACAAACTGTAACTTGTAGCCTTTGGGATCTGGTACAAACTGTAACTTGTAGCCTTTGGGATCTGGTACAAACTGTAACTTGTAGCCTTTGGGATCTGGTACAAACTGTAACTTGTAGCCTTTGGGATCTGGTACAAACTGTAACTTGTAGCCTTTGGGATCTGGTACAAACTAACTTGTAGCCTTTGGGATCTGGTACAAACTGTAACTTGTAGCCTTTGGGATCTGTACAAACTGTAACTTGTAGCCTTTGGGATCTGTACAAACTGTAACTTGTAGCCTTTGGGATCTGGTACAAACTGTAACTTGTAGCCTTTGGGATCTGGTACAAACTGTAACTTGTAGCCTTTGGGATCTGGTACAAACTAACTTGTAGCCTTTGGGATCTGGTACAAACTAACTTGTAGCCTTTGGGATCTGTACAAACTGTAACTTGTAGCCTTTGGGATCTGGTACAAACTAACTTGTAGCCTTTGGGATCTGGTACAAACTAACTTGTAGCCTTTGGGATCTGTACAAACTGTAACTTGTAGCCTTTGGGATCTGGTACAAACTAACTTGTAGCCTTTGGGATCTGGTACAAACTAACTTGTAGCCTTTGGATCTGGTACAAACTGTAACTTGTAGCCTTTGGGATCTGGTACAAACTGTAACTTGTAGCCTTTGGGATCTGGTACAAACTAACTTGTAGCCTTTGGGATCTGTACAAACTGTAACTTGTAGCCTTTGGGATCTGGTACAAACTGTAACTTGTAGCCTTTGGGATCTGGTACAAACTGTAACTTGTAGCCTTTGGGATCTGTACAAACTGTAACTTGTAGCCTTTGGGATCTGTACAAACTGTAACTTGTAGCCTTTGGGATCTGTACAAACTGTAACTTGTAGCCTTTGGGATCTGGTACAAACTAACTTGTAGCCTTTGGGATCTGGTACAAACTAACTTGTAGCCTTTGGGATCTGGTACAAACTAACTTGTAGCCTTTGGGATCTGGTACAAACTGTAACTTGTAGCCTTTGGGATCTGTACAAACTGTAACTTGTAGCCTTTGGGATCTGTACAAACTGTAACTTGTAGCCTTTGGGATCTGTACAAACTGTAACTTGTAGCCTTTGGGATCTGGTACAAACTAACTTGTAGCCTTTGGGATCTGGTACAAACTAACTTGTAGCCTTTGGGATCTGGTACAAACTGTAACTTGTAGCCTTTGGGATCTGTACAAACTGTAACTTGTAGCCTTTGGGATCTGTACAAACTGTAACTTGTAGCCTTTGGGATCTGGTACAAACTAACTTGTAGCCTTTGGGATCTGTACAAACTGTAACTTGTAGCCTTTGGGATCTGGTACAAACTGTAACTTGTAGCCTTTGGGATCTGTACAAACTGTAACTTGTAGCCTTTGGGATCTGTACAAACTGTAACTTGTAGCCTTTGGGATCTGTACAAACTGTAACTTGTAGCCTTTGGGATCTGTACAAACTGTAACTTGTAGCCTTTGGGATCTGTACAAACTGTAACTTGTAGCCTTTGGGATCTGTACAAACTGTAACTTGTAGCCTTTGGGATCTGTACAAACTGTAACTTGTAGCCTTTGGGATCTGTACAAACTGTAACTTGTAGCCTTTGGGATCTGGTACAAACTAACTTGTAGCCTTTGGGATCTGTACAAACTGTAACTTGTAGCCTTTGGGATCTGGTACAAACTGTAACTTGTAGCCTTTGGGATCTGTACAAACTGTAACTTGTAGCCTTTGGGATCTGTACAAACTGTAACTTGTAGCCTTTGGGATCTGGTACAAACTAACTTGTAGCCTTTGGGATCTGGTACAAACTGTAACTTGTAGCCTTTGGGATCTGTACAAACTGTAACTTGTAGCCTTTGGGATCTGTACAAACTGTAACTTGTAGCCTTTGGGATCTGTACAAACTGTAACTTGTAGCCTTTGGGATCTGGTACAAACTGTAACTTGTAGCCTTTGGGATCTGGTACAAACTAACTTGTAGCCTTTGGGATCTGTACAAACTGTAACTTGTAGCCTTTGGGATCTGGTACAAACTGTAACTTGTAGCCTTTGGGATCTGGTACAAACTAACTTGTAGCCTTTGGGATCTGGTACAAACTGTAACTTGTAGCCTTTGGGATCTGGTACAAACTAACTTGTAGCCTTTGGGATCTGGTACAAACTAACTTGTAGCCTTTGGGATCTGTACAAACTGTAACTTGTAGCCTTTGGGATCTGGTACAAACTAACTTGTAGCCTTTGGGATCTGTACAAACTGTAACTTGTAGCCTTTGGGATCTGGTACAAACTAACTTGTAGCCTTTGGGATCTGTACAAACTGTAACTTGTAGCCTTTGGGATCTGGTACAAACTAACTTGTAGCCTTTGGGATCTGTACAAACTGTAACTTGTAGCCTTTGGGATCTGTACAAACTGTAACTTGTAGCCTTTGGGATCTGTACAAACTGTAACTTGTAGCCTTTGGGATCTGGTACAAACTAACTTGTAGCCTTTGGGATCTGGTACAAACTGTAACTTGTAGCCTTTGGGATCTGTACAAACTGTAACTTGTAGCCTTTGGGATCTGGTACAAACTGTAACTTGTAGCCTTTGGGATCTGTACAAACTGTAACTTGTAGCCTTTGGGATCTGTACAAACTGTAACTTGTAGCCTTTGGGATCTGGTACAAACTGTAACTTGTAGCCTTTGGGATCTGTACAAACTGTAACTTGTAGCCTTTGGGATCTGGTACAAACTAACTTGTAGCCTTTGGGATCTGTACAAACTGTAACTTGTAGCCTTTGGGATCTGTACAAACTGTAACTTGTAGCCTTTGGGATCTGGTACAAACTGTAACTTGTAGCCTTTGGGATCTGGTACAAACTAACTTGTAGCCTTTGGGATCTGGTACAAACTAACTTGTAGCCTTTGGGATCTGGTACAAACTAACTTGTAGCCTTTGGGATCTGGTACAAACTAACTTGTAGCCTTTGGGATCTGTACAAACTGTAACTTGTAGCCTTTGGGATCTGTACAAACTGTAACTTGTAGCCTTTGGGATCTGTACAAACTGTAACTTGTAGCCTTTGGGATCTGTACAAACTGTAACTTGTAGCCTTTGGGATCTGGTACAAACTAACTTGTAGCCTTTGGGATCTGGTACAAACTAACTTGTAGCCTTTGGGATCTGGTACAAACTGTAACTTGTAGCCTTTGGGATCTGTACAAACTGTAACTTGTAGCCTTTGGGATCTGGTACAAACTGTAACTTGTAGCCTTTGGGATCTGGTACAAACTAACTTGTAGCCTTTGGGATCTGGTACAAACTAACTTGTAGCCTTTGGGATCTGTACAAACTGTAACTTGTAGCCTTTGGGATCTGGTACAAACTAACTTGTAGCCTTTGGGATCTGGTACAAACTAACTTGTAGCCTTTGGGATCTGGTACAAACTGTAACTTGTAGCCTTTGGGATCTGGTACAAACTAACTTGTAGCCTTTGGGATCTGTACAAACTGTAACTTGTAGCCTTTGGGATCTGGTACAAACTAACTTGTAGCCTTTGGGATCTGGTACAAACTAACTTGTAGCCTTTGGGATCTGGTACAAACTAACTTGTAGCCTTTGGGATCTGTACAAACTGTAACTTGTAGCCTTTGGGATCTGGTACAAACTGTAACTTGTAGCCTTTGGGATCTGTACAAACTGTAACTTGTAGCCTTTGGGATCTGTACAAACTGTAACTTGTAGCCTTTGGGATCTGTACAAACTGTAACTTGTAGCCTTTGGGATCTGTACAAACTGTAACTTGTAGCCTTTGGGATCTGTACAAACTGTAACTTGTAGCCTTTGGATCTGGTACAAACTGTAACTTGTAGCCTTTGGGATCTGGTACAAACTGTAACTTGTAGCCTTTGGGATCTGGTACAAACTAACTTGTAGCCTTTGGGATCTGGTACAAACTAACTTGTAGCCTTTGGGATCTGGTACAAACTAACTTGTAGCCTTTGGATCTGGTACAAACTAACTTGTAGCCTTTGGGATCTGGTACAAACTAACTTGTAGCCTTTGGGATCTGGTACAAACTAACTTGTAGCCTTTGGGATCTGGTACAAACTAACTTGTAGCCTTTGGGATCTGTACAAACTGTAACTTGTAGCCTTTGGGATCTGGTACAAACTAACTTGTAGCCTTTGGGATCTGGTACAAACTAACTTGTAGCCTTTGGGATCTGTACAAACTGTAACTTGTAGCCTTTGGGATCTGTACAAACTGTAACTTGTAGCCTTTGGGATCTGGTACAAACTAACTTGTAGCCTTTGGGATCTGGTACAAACTGTAACTTGTAGCCTTTGGGATCTGGTACAAACTAACTTGTAGCCTTTGGGATCTGGTACAAACTAACTTGTAGCCTTTGGGATCTGTACAAACTGTAACTTGTAGCCTTTGGGATCTGTACAAACTGTAACTTGTAGCCTTTGGGATCTGGTACAAACTGTAACTTGTAGCCTTTGGGATCTGGTACAAACTAACTTGTAGCCTTTGGGATCTGTACAAACTGTAACTTGTAGCCTTTGGCGTGATCCTCTGAAGACCTGTCGTGAGGTGTTCCGAAGCGCTGCGTCGGGGATGCGACACGTTCTAACGCATGGTTCGAAGGGCGTCTCTACGTGCCTCTCAACCTTCCGACGCAACTTGTATAACCATGAAGCAGACGCATATCTGTAGCCGGTGACTATAATGCGATTATCTTTCCTGAAGGGATGAGGCTGTGGGGTTGAAGAGTGTACAAGTTTCTTTACGAGGTCATGGGTTGGGTACCCAGCGATCAAAAGGATGGTCATGGGGAAAATAGCAAAGAAGAGCAGATAAAATGATCCAGTCGAGGATTCAACTAAGATGCTATATCAACGATGTATTCAGTCCGCATGACCATAAGAGCTATTTGTGAACTGCACTAGTTGTGTGTGAAGTTCTTTGTTTTCCCAAAAGCGTTAGTGTTAAGAAATGGACGTGAATCTATTACAAAAATTAAATGAACATCCGTATTATGAGAGCATATGCATTAGATATCCGTAAATATCATAAGGGATTATGCTTCATATATCCGTATATATCATGTGAGTATATGCTATTTTAAGCAATCATATTCTATAGAAACTTATATTGCCGATAAATGTTCTTCAACAGTACCGGCTGATTGGCTGGTTGGTTGTTTGGGCTTAGGTCTATCGACTATCAGGTGCAACTGAGGCCGTCATCGTCTTAAGCTACATCTCGCAAACGATATATCTTTTTAACTCCTTCTCCATGTATCAAGACCACATACAATCGAACTATGAATGTGGCCCTTCGACTGTAGTAGATCCAACATCTGCTGGAACTGCTACTTTCATATTACTACGGATGGAATTTTCTTACACACCCACCTACACACACACACACACAAACACACATACACACAAACACACACACAATCAAAATATACTACAAAGATGTAGAAGAACTGGAAGGATGCTCAAGCACAAGAAAATCCTAAAACGATAAAATGCACGTACAACAGAAAAGATGAAGGGGAAACAATTCTGCTTCGCACAGCTCGCTGCTACACACGAGATGGCTATTTATCCAGACCGAAACCATCGTTCAACTCCCGACGCCAAAGAAGGGAGGAGCCCCAAGGTTAACAGGACGAACGGACGTAGATATAAAACACCACTAGCAACGCGTCCACATCATCACCAGGGGCGAAAAAGTTAAGAGCAGCTCTCACTGTCAGCACCAATTGCGCCATCGACGACGGCAGCAAAAGCAGGGACGCCGGAGACAGCATTAACAGCACCATCAGAGACAACGTCAGTAGGGCAATCAACAGTACCGCGATCAACAAGAGAAACAAAGACAGTGGAATTAGCGTCACTAAAAAAAAAAAAAAAACACCTCCAGAGCAGCAACAGCTGTCGCACCGTCCGCGCTCAGCTCGACCATCTAGAACCAGTAGCAGCACTACCCACAGCTGTTGTTGTAACAACAACCGCAGCAGCTGTGGCGCAGTAGTACCAAGAGATGCAGCAGAGAGCTTAAATCACATGTCACTCAAAAGAGGACCTGAAGCCTTAGGAGTAAAGAGGAATTACCCCAGGCCGCACAGAGTAGCATCACCATCGTCAGGCCCTTAAGGACACCGGAATTCCGCTATTTCAGTGTGAAATGACAATCCATATAGATTACTTGAGCGAGAGGTAGGTCCTCCCTCCAAAATAAAATTCTATTCCATTCCTCCGTGGCCTTCGGGGGGAATTTCGGATATGCATTTAAATGATAAGTTTTTCGTGTTCCGCATCACTCCATATGCAAATGTATCTTCGATGCATATGCGATGCCGATGCTTTCATGATTAAACGAAACATTGTGTGTTTTGGGAGGGAGGAGTTGAAGGCGGCGTGGCCGATGCAGCGGTGAGTTTTGGTGGCAAACGAAATTCGCAGCGCTTATGGTTTTACCCTTATCTACTGAGGGACTGGTATGGTACGACGAAGAGAGAACGTCACGCTTTAAGCTTGAGTGAAGAAATGCGTATGTGTGTGTGTGTGTATATATATATATATATATATATATATATATATATATATATATATATATATATTCCTGCGAGTCCACGGGGTAATGAGACACGATAAGTCTCCAAGCGCACTTTCGTGTAATAATCACATCATCAGGGGAGATACGAGAAAGAAATATAACAGTAAGTTGATATAAAGTGAAGTGAGTAGCTAGGACGCCGTATGGTAAACAAGTGACTACCCCGAATATATATATATATATATATATATATATATATATATATATATATATATATATATATATATATATATATTCGTGTCTAACCCGTGACTGGAGAGAGAAAAGAAGACTTGATACAGAGGAAGAAATTTGTCCCCCATCAGAGGAAAGTTGTCAACCAACACGTCAGGTCACACGACCTGTCACATGACTTTGGGGGTCAGGTGTGTATACCTGATACCAACCTCTTATTGGCGGCCAAGGTTATTGGGACTGTAGTAGCCTCTATCCCTCGCAACGCTTCATATATATTTTCATTCAAGTTACAAACTTGCCACGTAGAAGTGAGGCAGTACTCCTTGTCATTCTGTGGTCTTCACTGCGTACACCACCATAACTTTATCTCGGCCGTTATCTATATGGTATCTTGCGCACCAGTGACTTCGTGTACAGTGACTCCTGTGCCTACGTTGTGACCTTGTGCATAGTAACTCCTGTGCCTACGTTGTGACCTTGTGCACAGTGACTCCTGTGCTTACGTTGTGACCTTATGCACAGTGACTCCTGTGCCTACGTCGTGACCTTGTGCATAGTGACTCCTGTGCCTACGTTGTGCCCAGTGAGGCGCCCGTCACGCTCGGTTGTTCAGTCAGACCTGAGGCCCATCGACTACCAAGGTCGTCGCTCAGATCATCATCTACACAGGAAACCATCAATCAAGAGATCTTGAACGAAAACATTTGTCCACCATCTTCTGGTATTCACGAGAATTCCAAGACGTTACACATTCACGCATCATATTGAACACTCGCTGCACGGAATACTATGGACTTCAGGGTCGTTCGTCCTCCTGGGTTCTCGCGTAGCGCTCACCGCAGGAACATTTTGAGTTGTGAAGAACGAGTCGTGTGAGTTACGTGCGAGATGGAGAGATTATATGCTCGTGGACTGACTGCCGGGAGGAGCCTACTTGGAGGGTGACATGGCAAGAAAAGATGACGTCCTGGGCAAATAGGAGTGACAAAAGACAGCCACAGAAATGACGGCTCATTCTGCGGCCGTCAGTAGTCCTTCCGATACTACGAGAGAGAGAGAGAGAGAGAGAGAGAGAGAGAGAGAGAGAGAGAGAGAGAGAGAGAGAGAGAGAGAGAGAGATTACGTAATTAAATAGGGGGAACAGAGGCACATGAATCATTGCTCTTGCAACGCTTGGGTCCGTAATCAACATTACGCCCCCAGCACTCTAGCCAGCCCTCCAAGTCCCCCAGCTTAACGAGAATGCTCGTTACAGAGTCAACTGGTACTTAACAACGTTGTAATCTTATGTACTGACTAAACCAATAAACCCTCCCACCATTCAGCTGCAGCAAAGGGCTTGCAGCACTTGCTAATCTGTAGGAAACTAAGTTACATACAGTAAGGGTACACTTCGGCAGAGATGTGGCACTTCGCATGGTACACAAGTTACGCAAAGCATCCCTGTCTGAACGGAGAATTCACTCCTCTCCTTCTTTTAACACAGGGTTAAACACAGACTCCATTACCTTCCCTGTCCTAACAGAGAATCAAACTTTTTCCCCATCTTATAAACAGAGGCCATTCCCAACCATGAAGTGAATATTACCCAGTTATTCTTACCGGTCCCTACCAGTACCCAGATACGTGTTATTTGATAAGCGCAATGTAGATGCTCATTACCTATACAAGGTAATGAAAACCTTTTCTAATGCTCTTACGTGTAATAAGTGTACATGGTCATGTAATCATGCTGAAAACAAGAGTTCAGGATTCTTCAGTCGCACGGTGTAACCCCAGCTATGAATCATTCCTTTGGATTTCTGAACCCCAACCATGAATTACCAAAGACCCCTGAATCCCAAAAAATGAATTAATTCATATACGACTCCTGAGCCACAACTATGAATTACCAAAGACTCCTGAAGGCCAAACATGCATTATCCTGAGCTACAACCATGAATCACAAATGGGTCCTGAATCCCAACCATGAATGCTTCAAGACTGTGGTAGTGTTAAGTCACTGACCCCGAGCTCCTGGTAGGCCTCAAGGCCAAAATAACCAACCATCCAACCTACTAAAATATTACCTTAATTAATGTTGTGTTTTACGGAAAATCTATAAAAATAACAATGTCCTGGGATATCTATCATATGAAAGCCAGTTTGATTTCCTGAGCCAAATTCCCTACTGGTCCTCATATGATATATATATATATATATATATATATATATATATATATATATATATATATATATATATATATATATATATATGCCGATATCCTACAATGTAGTCGACTAAATAGCATAAAGCTCGTTAGCTGATTAATCATTTCCCAATAGGCAGCATTTAATTGGCTGTGACAGAGGCAACGTTTCCAGAGGCAGTAAATGGATGGATAGAGAGCATCATCCCCGTCCCATGATCCATCCCTTGGTGCAGCCTTACTGGGCAGAGAGAGAGAGAGAGAGAGAGAGAGAGAGAGAGAGAGAGAGAGAGAGAGAGATAGAGAGAGAGAGGATGGTATGGAAGATAAAGAAATAGTGTGAACCCCCAATTTTCGTTACACCTCTGAAAAAATATATATTCATTTTTAGAGTTATATACGACATAAATTGACAACTGAGCTATTCCTCAAAACACGCACGCAAATGTATACGCATGTATGCACACACCAGCAAACATAAATGCATACACATAGAGAGTTCAGGAGATGGGGTCCCACGAGTGTAAAATTCCCTCCCCCTACAGTACATATTAGTAATTGCTTGAACACACGCGTGCACAGACAAGCAGAAACATCCACTATACATTACGAACAACACGGCCATACAGCAACGTACCACGGTATTCAAAACTCGTAAATACTAATAAATTTGAGTGGGTCACATCAGCTTTAAAGTAAAGGAGAAAGAATCCTTCCCTTAAACGCTGCATCCTCGAAATCACGAAGAAAAGAAAATGGGATTATGTATAAAAACCTATGGAGAACGAGCCTGCGATCCTTAAGCTCCACTCCAAGATCCTTGATCGTCAAGGCCTGAGGCCATTTGGCTATGACGGGCCGGAATCAGCCCTGATCTTTGGGAGTCAAACACGACGCCAGTCCTCCACCGTCGTACCGTTGTGCTCACCGATGATCATGGACAGTTGCAATAACCTCTCGTGCCGGTGATTTTACAGATGAGCTTATAGAGTCATAATGAAACAACGGTAATGTGACCTTTAGATACAGTCACTACCACAGTACAAGAGATTCCATGCCTATACCCGAAAGTCGAAGCATTTACTGACAGTTCATATAAACCCTCCTAAAGATAACAGACAAAGCTCAACCAGCCATAAAGTGACCTTTGGACTCAAGTCATCACCATAACACAAAGGGATCAACGAACCTAACCACGAAATTTGAAGTTTTTTCCGATAATTAAGCGGTCTTCATGAAGATCACAAACCCGGATCAGTCACTCAGACTATCCAATGTCTAGAAGGAGGAGAGAAATTTCTCTTTATTTGTACGGCTAACTGGGCGTCAGGAGTGGGATCGGCAGGTTGGGCTATACTGTCAAGAAACCTACCTACCCAGTCTGTTGGGTTAGTAAGCACCAAGCCAATGGTTGCCAAACACCAGATGTAGTAAGGACAGGGACTCGCAATACCTTCAAATCTAGACAAGTACTTTGATGATGTGTGTTCTCAATGAATAAGCTTGTTTCAAGAAGGGAAAAAGAAGTTCTAAAGTTTCTGTTTAGAAAAATTAAACATTTCTATTTTTCCTTCGTGTTATATGCACACTTCCTCCCTGGAGCACTCCACTCCAGCTAAAGGAGAGAATCTTTCTAGTTCACACTTTCCTATACAATTCCCATGGCAGTATACGCTCACCATACTACGCGGGGCTCCTCAGCTCTTAATATCTCATGTCAGCTATTGTACCAGGAGGAGTGTTGGGTAAAGGTGGTGCCTTCTGCTTTGCTATCTTGTTTCTCCCAAAGGCAAGATCAAGATCCCAGATAACCTCTTCATGAACCATCGGGCTTACTGTTGTATGTCCTTCCCATGTACTCCAGCTACACTGGCAATCATGTCAAATTCGTCACGAGCGATAACCAGTAACGAAACGAGCGTTCTGTTTCTCTACTACCAAGACGATATATGCTGAAAATTCTTCCTGTTCGCATTTTCATAACAAGTGCTTTTATTTCCCCATACATAACAGGAGTCATATTTGTCTCCTCTTAAGCCTTAACTATGCTAAAGCTGACCTATTTCTATGCATGCATGACTGTTTCTGACTCGGTCAAAATATGCAGCTATGAATATCTATAATTTCTGCAAGATTTACCTACTGTACCTCTAATTCAAGAATAAGTATGTGTGGACTCAACACATGGCAGGTCAATTCACGCCCTCCAGCACATTATAACTGGTTCATTTACTCTCCTTAACACATCCTGACTTGCCCATGTACTCTCCCAAGCACATCACATTATATCCGGTCTATTTACTCTTCTTAGCACATTTTGGCTGTCGGAAATACTCTCCTTAGTACATGTCCCAAAGTCAGCAGTGTGACTGAGAATCGCCTGCCTTCACCTGCTTACCTCGTGCATGCAATCTGCAGCACAGAGACTGAGCAGCTTGTCATATTTCGTCACCAAATCGAACTCCAATACAATTAATTGTACTTGTCGGACTTCCAGGACCAGGCGATTAATGATCAACGTAGAATACCGATTAATTGGTCATAACAGAATTAACAATATATTGCTGCAATCAGAGCCTTGGCGAAGGTCCAACCTTGCCAATACTAGAAGACAGAGCTGAGAGACCCACCGTGAAGGATACTTTCCACTGAATTATTGAGACTTTAAGAATCTACTGAAATTCCCTCATTTTCTTGAATGGGTTTCATATGCCTTGCTGAAAAATGATAAGAAAAACACGTCTACATCAACAACCCAGGCTCCTAATCTCTTTCCATTAAGGTGAAGTAACCAGCCAATTGTTTCGTTACCTTCACATCAACCGAAGAATCCAACCCTTCTAATTCTATCAAGCCCATAGAGTATGCCCAAAACTCTTCTTCCATCTCTATTAATGGTAGACAACCAGTCTGCCTTCCTCCTTTCACCATTAAAGTCATATGTATCCACCCTGCTCTTCCTCCCACTCTCGTACCCTACTAACTACCCTAAGCCTCTTCGACCTCATTAACTACCCCAGAAAGACCATCGAGCGAACCTATTGGGCCTCACACCATTCCATTAGGCCGCCCTACACACCATGAACGCACCCACCCATCCTGTACCCAAGCCCGTGTATCTCGTGTTCATTAAGATGCCTTAACTACCCCTTCCATTATGACCGTGGAGGCATCGTCCCTCTCCTCCCCAACACTTCATCACAGTCATCCAGTCCTCCCGCCCTCCTCCCTGCCTTTTATCACAGTCATGAAACCAGCTTCCCTCCACCCACCCTTCCAGGGAGGGAGGTTATCAAGCCGCCCCCATCCCTTAACGAAAACTATAAACGCAGTCACATCTCCCCAAACGACAAGAGGAGATGAAATTTTGGGGGGAACGGAGGCAGTTCTTCCCCGGCACACGGACATGACCCCCAGCGATATGCCTGGCTCGGGGAAATTCCCCTGGCTTGTCTCTGGGTCGGGAGCCCTTGCTAATTTCCACTCTTCGTCGACGATATCCTATGACCGTCGCCAAGTTTCAGAATTTGAATAAACGTCGACATATATATATATATATATATATATATATATATATATATATATATATATATATATATATATATATATATTTCTAATAATCATTTTAATGCAGATGAATCAAAAAATAACATGCTTAAGGAACATGAAGATACTTCAAGAAAAATTAAATCACGGTGATCCAAGTGCTTTCGTGATGATTCGCCTCTTCAGGGATGCAGTGATTATGGACAAGCGTACGCACTGTAGGTATTTATCTTGATATCCTGATACACTAACGCAGTTAGGTCTAGGAGAGCAAGATTGTATTTACTCTTGAAGCAGAGAGCAGTCAAATCTATTTCCAGGCCCTTCAGTCTCAAGAGACATTTGATGTTGAAACGAGTTAAGAATAGCATTTAATATCTTACATTTCCAAAAAAAGAATACCATTTTTTTGTACACTTAGACACAAGAAACATGATTCAATATCATTTCGCCTGACGATCAAAGACAGTCGTGATAATCACCAGAGAGCACTCAGAAGAAGCATCATTGTGGTGTGTGTGTGTGTGTAAGGAGGTGGTGGTGCTGTATCAATCAATTAACACCACTAGAAAAAGGTGACAGGTTAACAATATATATATATATATATATATATATATATATATATATATATATATATATATATATATATATTTTTTTTTTTTTTTTAAATATATATATATATATATATATATATATATATATATATATATATATATATATATATATATATATATATATATATATATGAGGGTACGAACGAGTCCACTTTCATTTCGAAGCGCTCAACCTATCATCACAGGCAATTTACATCAGTGATCACCAGTATGTTAAATCCATGAATAAAAGTTCGGCAAACTTGTATATTTCTGCAAAGTTGTGAGTATTTTGTGCAGGCAAAATCCATTTAGAACGTCGGAGTTCACCTCTAATTTTGTGAAGTCTGTCCAGTGCGATCATATCCTAGTGATTTACTGGATGGTTGTGTCGAGTAGTTAAACATTACACATCTCCATAATGTTCTGGCGTATGGAGTGAACACGGTATCTGACTGGTTACTTCATCACGATAACGTCATTCTAACTTACGTAGTAGATCTGACAGTGAGAGCAGAGGGGTAATCGACTCCCTGCGAATGTTGACGATTAAACGTTCCCTTGGAGGACAGACCCGCTAACCTACTTTTGGATGATCACTGCTGACAGCTAAACTGACGTCCATCAATAAGCCACTGCCCTGAATTCTATTTTGCCAGCAGAAATTATCTCTTTTTACCTCGCCTCCTCAAGTGAATTGGCTCTGAAAGCTCCTAACACATTCCTAAACTAAACATGAACTACATTTTTACTCTTACGTAATATCATAATTGGATCTTTCTCTCTGTAATGAACTTGCTCTCGTATATTCACTGGCAATTTTTCTTTCGTCACTTCCATTGCGATTCGTCTGAATCTGAACCCAGGTACCAGCCGTGAGGATGGACCATTAATTCGTCCTACTTTCCCTCTCATTAGTCGTGGAATGCTTCATAATCAGAGAAACAATGGTTCTTGATGAGTTCCCACTGATTTGTCATCAGCTCCTCCCTGTTTCTTGATCAACTTGTGATTAGTTCATCATCAGTGGCAGATTAGCTATTGACTAACTGATACATAGCTGTAAATGTATAGAGCTTCACCTTCATCTCCCACACCCGGTCGTTCCTTCCTTCAAGGCTTCTCCAATTCACTCCCCTATTTCACCCATATCTTCCCTTCAACACATCCGCTTGCCCCTCCTTATTCGACCTCCATTCGACCCTGTTACGTCTCCTCTTCCATTTCAGGTCCTCCATCCTACTCTGCCTCCTCCTGTGCCCCATCTTGTGCATCCCACTCTCGCTCCTCTTCCATTCCAGGACTTCACCATTCTGCCTCCACCTGTGTCCCATCTTCTGTATCCCACTCTTGTTCCTCTTCCATCCTAGAACCCCATTACAACTGTCTCCTCCCCTTCCAACACAGTTCCTCTGTATCGTTCCCCCTCCACCTTTTCCGTCCCAGCTCCTCTCTGCTTCTTCACCTCCTCCCCTTCCCATTCCATTCTACCTCCTCCTCTGTAAACACCTACATTTCCTCCGTTATCCATCTCCTCTCCCTCGTCCTACTTCACTATTTCCCTTCCTAGTTTGCCTTTTAGTTTATTGTCTCCCACATCATCTTCCCGCCCCACCTCATTTCTCATCTCCCCCTCTTCCATATTGCTACTTACCTTCTGATTTACTATCCTAACGTCTGCCACAAATGAAAATCAATCTGTAGATAATCCCGTTCTGGTCCATCAGGTCTCCCATTGTCTGTGCTCCCAATGTACAACAATCTTATGGTCTCCTGTTATCTGCGCTCCCCAAGTACAATAATCCCACGGTCTCCTTTTATATGTGCTTCCCATGTACAACAATCCTAACGCTTACGTCCACAACAAAGGAGACAAAATACCACCCTATGACTGCAAATGTGATAGTCACCTCCCATGAGCTTCTCAATCATATCAAAGAATCATTTATAATATCACCCTGATGCGTCAGCAGCAGATAACATGGACACAACGACTGAATTCTCGAGTTGCACAACAGACAGACGAGACAACACCTGACATCAGGACTGACACAGTAGGGGTCTGACAGAGCGACTGCCCTCAGGCACAGAGACGAGTCAGGAGTGGCGCGGACGCCTTGGCTGGCTGGGATGGTGTTGTAATAAGGGGGGAAAAAGAATAGAGGAGGCGTTACAATGAAGGAGAGAGAGAGAGAGAGAGAGAGAGAGAGAGAGAGAGAGAGAGAGAGAGAGAGGGAGAGAGAGAGAGAGAGAGAGAGAGAGAGCAACAAGGGTAACCAAGAGGAAGAAACTGTGAGTGACGTACTGTTATTGGCACGGCGTTGGGAGTACAGCGAGAGAGGCGCTGTTAAGGGCACGGGGAAAGAGCACAGTGAGGGAGGCGCTGTTTGGGACACGGGGAAAGAGCACAGTGAGGGAGGCGCTGTTAGGGGCACGGGGAAAGAGCACAGTGAGGGAGGCACTATCTGTTGGCACCATACAGGAGTACATCAAGCCAGGTACACACTAAAGGATACTCTAAAGACGGTACAGCAGAGGCAATAGTGTGAACAGAATACGATGCAATAAGTAAACTGAATCAGGGATACTGTGTGTATTACAGTGACAAAGACATTGAGAAAAAAAGGTACCGGAGCACAACAGGTTGTGTTAGAACAGAGCAAAAAAATCATCTCCATACCGACCCTACAATGTCAGTTTTACTGAATGCCCTAATCACGATCATCTCATGAGCACTATATGAATATATACCTTAGCCTAAGCCAGGTATCCAGCTTATCGATCAAACCCTAAGGAAGGATGAACAGCTGGGTTGAATGTGGACCGACTACTGCAAACCAAGATTCGAACCTATGGGCTCGACTCCTGGCACCACTAACCACTACAAGTACACCACACTGCCTTCGTTCATTCACAGACAGAAGCAGACGACATAAGAGTTCCACATGCAGATTGGCTCATTTATATCCTTGTGAGATAACCTCATACATATAGCCTCTCTATTTGTACACCTATCTTCATGTTAATCTAATCATTTTATCACTTTTATCTTCATAGATCAGGATCTCTGCTGTCATGCATAGGAGACAGGTATTATCATATGAGAATAATTCATGACCTCAGATAATTCTGATACCAGCTTCAGAAAACAGTAAGGCAGGACTGAAGTAATTAGATCAAAGCACTTTTTTTTTAATCCAAGTAAATTATCAAGAAGCTATTTCAAATTATGTGACCATGATGTTAGGCAGATCAGAGATACCCCCTAAATATTCACTTGTTCCCTAAAATGCACATTTCACAAGCTTACTATCCCGAAAAGTAAGATCAGAATTTACAAGCAGCGTATCTTGAAAGTAAGGGTGATGTACTCCATGCACATAGCACAGAGGATCTATGCCAGAGCAACAGAGCCCGTAGCCTACTATCTCCCTTCAAAAATGATGAAGATAGCATCTTCTTAATGCTCGAGTTTGGTTTAATAATAAATCGCAAAAATTCTGGAGGTAAACCGGTTACTCAGAAGCTTCATCGAACACTTACGGAATATCAAAAAAAAAAAAAAAAGAGGAAGACATTTAGCAGACTCGTAGACAACAGTCACTCTATGGCAAGCAAAAAAAAAATATACGAAAAATAAGAAGTTATTGATATAGGATGCATAACCACAGTGCCCCTCCCCACATGCAGCACCGAGAAGGTTTACAAGCAGGTGAGGGTATACAAAAGTTTACTCACACAGGCTGTATACCCACAATGACTTGTGGCGGACCTGAGGCAGGTTGCAGGCTAACACAATGGTCTTTTGCTCCAGCCCTTTGATTAATCGACGAGACATGCTACAAAGGGAAGAAGAGGAGGGATGAGAGCGGAGGACAGGGGGATAAGAGAAGAAGACTTGGAGAGGGGAAGTGATGAGCAGAGGAGGGAATGATGTAAAATACGAAAAAAAAAAGGAAGACAAGAGAGGACGAAGAATAAGAGGAGGGATAGGAGACGACAGAAAGGACCATGGAATTAAAGGGTCGAGGAAAGAGGACATGAAGGGAGAGTGTCTTGGAGGATCGATAGTTTCTTTAATCAGACGGGTGGGTGGCTGAGGTATTCAGACACATAATGACATTGCAAGACGTGCCTTGTTCCTCACTGGTCCATTGTGTTGCTGCGTCTCAGTGTTGCCGCGAGAACTCTGTGTATAATGTACTGCGTTGCGTATAAGGTGACTTGAGGCAATCTGCAAGAGAGGTGGACATACGCACACGCTCAGAGAAACTCACTCGGTCATCTACACAACTGAAAATATAATATATATATATATATTTATATATATATATATATATATATATATATATATATATATATATATATATATATATATATATATATGCATACAATCTACGTTAATTAATCATTAAACCCCAATGGTAATGTTACATTCCTCTAGAATTTTCCCCGTTGCAAGTGACACTGAAAAGAGTAGAGGGGTAATTACCCATCTTTTTTTCTCTCTCTCGTTGATCGCGGGTAAAGCTCACCTGGACCTACCGTTTTAATTAACTTTCATTCCATTTCGGGCCAATAGTACATTCTCAACATTCACGTCAGTGTGATGCAGGATATTTTCTTCTCTCGGCAATGGAACAAGAGATGCGTCTCAAATCTAAAATACACGTACAAGGGGGGAAAAAGTTTATATTATCTTTGCCATGACTTCTTTGTTCTAAAGCACGTCCCTGGTCTCCGTAATAAAAGGACCACTCGACTAGGTACTGAATCTTCTAACATAATAATAAAACTCCTTCGGGTGTCTTTTGATATTTTCAGCAACATACGCTTCACACTTTAGGTTATTCTGACTCATAAGTCTTTTCGTTTCTCTCAAAATAATTACACGATTTCCTCTATCATGTTGGTTATTGGCCTCTCTCAGTTTCTTATACGCTACGTTTCTAAACAGCAGCCACTTCCTCATTTCAACGTTCCACCATTTTGGCTTCGTTTTGGAAAGAAAACCGAACACTACGCCCGTGTTACCACTACTGCTTTGAAAGTTTTAATGGAGCTTTTCCAAGCTACGTCCACGTCGTTTGCACCGCCGCAATCATCCCGGATTTGCCTATCAAGAGCAATGCGAAAATATTTAGAATCTGGAAGTAAAATCTGGTATTTTTCCGCTTCTCTCTAATTTTCACAAAAGTATAATTAGTTTTATCAAAGATTTATATAACAATTTTCAATACAAGATTAAATATGAGATTTAACACAGTAAAACACCATCGGCTACTACGTTATTTTCTCAATCACTGCGAAACATATTGTATCCCGGAAGTGCGTATTCAACAACAAAATCTCTATTTCTAACACGTAATCAGGATTTAGAGTCACCGAGCCGGTCATAATTTTCTAATGCCAGTGTCACTAACTCGGTAAATCTGTTTGGTACACTGCGTGCATTAACGTAGAATATTCCGCTACATGTGTCCGAGAAATACGGAGGGAGGCGGGCCTGCTCCACACGAGCTGAGGTTATTTGACCAAAAGTCGTGGGTCGGATCACTGAGGAGCCGTCCAAAACGCATCGCATCCACATCGTTTAGGTTTGGGTTCACCAGTCTATCATTATAGGTGAAGGTAATCCAAGTGTCGATCATGGAGCAGTATTACTGAAATTATTGCGACGTTAATTTTCGTCTACAAAGAGGCGAAAAAAAACTGATATTTCCTCAGGAGCTCCTCCGAGCTTTCTCTTGAGTGCGTCGTTTGCATCTACGTGACAAACAGAAAATGCATTGTCGTCAGCAGCAACAGTGACCTCTTTACGGTGTCGGACATATAAAGCACCAACAGTGACCTCGTCTGCAGCGTCGGCTATACAAAGCACCAACAGTGACCTCGTCCAAAGCGTCGGCTATATAAAGCACCAACAGTGACCTCGTCCAAAGCGTCGGCTATATAAAGCACCAACAGTGACCTCGTCCAAAGCGTCGGCTATACAAAGCACCAACAGTGACCTCGTCTGCAGCGTCGGCTATACAAAGCACCAACAGTGACCTCGTCCAAAGCGTCGGCTATATAAAGCACCAACGGCGACCTCGTCTGCAGCGTCGGCTCAATTTGCCGAACGTAATCCAGTTTAGCGAACTGTGTCCGAGGTATCTGGCTGCCAGGGTGTGGATGCATGGCAGCTAACGTCCGTCCCACACAGTGAACGGAGCCACCTGTGTCTGAGGGAAATGGCAGGGGAAGGGAAACGGGGCGGACGATACACTCTCTCTCTCTCTCTCTCTCTCTCTCTCTCTCTCTCTCTCTCTCTCTCTCTCTCTGTATGTGTGTGTGTGTGTGTGTGTGTGTGTGTGTGTGTGTGTGGACGGGTGTGGATCCTGGCTGCGGGGATGGAGCTGACGATATTGTAGGGGTAAATGTGGACAGATAAGGTAACGCCTTTGGCTTATGTATGCAGCGGCGGGTGCCTGGCCACGGCACAGAGAACACACGACACGACACCAGTTGCCTCAAGAAATAATGGACATAAAAACCCAATAAAGAAATAAATAACGGATCATACAGTGACGAAAAAAAGAAAGACATAACGGAATAACAATGAATAAAAGATGACGTCTACACAATGAGCTAAATGAGGCACATCTGTATCGTCTGCGAAACAAGGAAACAGGAGATGAAAGAGAATGAATGACGAGGGACTCGACGATGGCTTAGTAGCACATGAAACAGCCTCAAGCAGCGAACAAAGAACCCGGCTACCCAGAGAGACAGATCAAAAGCACAGAACAAAGAAATGAACGAATGAAGAAGATTCACAAAACACACGGGAGGAGGGTCTTGAAGTTAAACACAGCAACGGAAAGATTTAGAAAAAAAAAAAGAAAGAAGAATTCAGGAATTCCCTCAGAAATAAAATGGGATAAGAGAGAGAGAGAGAGAGAGAGAGAGAGAGAGAGAGAGAGAGAGAGAGAGAGAGAGAGAGAGAGAGAGAGACTGTGTTGGTCACTGCACACCACACAATACACGTAGTCAAGACGGGGGATCTGTTGGGGACATATAGGGTTCATTTTCTGTAACAATGGGGGAGCAAATTGAGTGAGAAAACGTGCTGGAAGACGACGTAATATCTTTTATTATAAGGTGACACGCAGTAGATGGAGGCGGGTGATGACGCTGTTGTTGACTGAGGAGAATAGTTACCAGGCCAAGGGGGAGAATTGCTGAGGAACATATGAGATGCGAGTACGAGAGCCCTAATGTAAAACAATGAGCCGAGCTGTGATACGAACAGATAAAGGAAAGTAGAAGTCGTCTTTATACATATTCGCCATTCTGCTTCGTCGGCGAGGTAGCGTCCAGAACAAATGACGGAGACTTACAGGGAAAAGTCCTCACTTGGCTCCTTGTTCTGTTCTTTCTTTTGGAAAACAATACAGGACGGGAGGAGGATTTCCCGCCCCCGGCTCACGCCCCTCTTCGTCGCCTTCTACGACACGCAGGGAATACGTGGGCAGTATTCTTTCTCCCCTATAGATAGATAGATTGACAGATATACAATGGATTAAGGTACAAAATCCATTATAGATAATGATTTACAAACCTTACATACATAGAAGTCATGATACATAGGTACTCCAACTCCCGTGACATAAAATCGTTATCTTCACTTGGGGAAATTTTCTCCCACAAAAACTGCAGACTTTCAGAAGCGCTGAGCAGTTTCAAGTTCTAATTCATTATAATCCTATTAGTGAAATGAGAGCTGGGCTATGATGCAAGAGCCAGCGAATGACTACACCGACCAGGAGTACCAGGTAGAAGTCTGGCAAGTTCGGAGAAGGTGGATGGCAGGAGAAACATGACAGCCATATGGGGAAATAAAATGAGAAACTGTACACACGTTTTGTGTGATATGCAAGAAAAGCAAGGCTGTGCAATCTCGCGGGAGTGTTGACAATGACTCCCAGATTTACAAGGGAGTAACGAGGGGGAATTAATTTCACGGTTGTTACAGAATCTCGCGAGTGCAAGAGATACTGTTCGGTGTTCTAACCTTTCAAGACCAGCTGATACTCCTGGTACCAACAAGAGATAACAGAAGATAAGCAAAAACAAACTCGCTTTAAGGAGGCATCAGTACCTCCTTGCTCGAGAGATTCTTTGGATCAACGGTGGCATCATTCCCAGTCATTTTCCTCGCAGTTAAATGTTCTAAAAGTCAGTTGTAAGGGAGAGGAGGCAGATGGCATCAGAATACTCAACTGACAAATGTCCACAGCCTTCAGCTGAAGACACTAACAACACCTTCTTTCTGTCGGGAGAAATGATTCTCTGCATCGTTATCCATCATGTGTAATCATCCCCGTCAGAAGAGAATGTAAATGAATAAAATCGAAGCGAAAGAAGAATGTCATTCGCTTCAACAATACCTTGGAGGGTTAATACGTATTTATCGACTCGGGGCAATACGGAGAACAGGTCATGGGGCATGTCGTGAAAGAGGACTGTTTTTCATCGCTGAATAGACATCATCATTCATTGTTCGTCTGTTTTACGTTTCGTGTGTGTGGAAGGGGAATTATTCAACAACCCCCACACCCCCATTAGTATCATTCAGTGGCAAGAACCAATTTTCTTCTTCGGCGATTCGTAGGTGAAGAGGCTCGACCGACGAGTACCAACTTTTCTCGTTAAACGTAAAAGGTATTTATTGGCTCGTGTAATTAATGCCCTCTTGGAGACAACGGTACTGAACCTCCCTCACCCACCCACCCCAACCCACCCAAGCTATTACATAAAACAAGGA
The DNA here is from genome assembly GCF_036320965.1 of Panulirus ornatus. NCBI lineage: Eukaryota > Metazoa > Arthropoda > Malacostraca > Decapoda > Palinuridae > Panulirus > Panulirus ornatus. Next base: position 10,831,707 of record NC_092251.1, read on the forward strand.
ATAGGAAGACTTAAGCCGACTTGAGTTTAATAGCTTTCTGTTCTACATTGGATGCCATTAGAAGGGAAAATTCATATGCCCTATTTTAGGCGAGACCTCAATATCCTCGGCTATGGTGATAAGGAAGGAGAGATGGAAGAAGAGGAGGAAGGGGGGAAGGAGTAACCAGTGCCTAGGCGGTGGCAGTGTGGGTGAAAAGGGAACACGAGAAGTTACAAATGGTCCAATTATTCGGGAGGTTTGTGATGAAAGAATTGGAAGACGTACAGAAAGGAGTGCGAAGGATGGTGTTAAATGTTGATGCTGACACCGGAAGAGAGGAAGAAATTTACTTGAAGTTCACATGGAGATAATAAGGACAGACAGTAATACGAAGGAAGAGACAAGAGGCTAAAAACTTCAACGAAAAAGAGAACCGAGACCCAGAGTACCGAACGGGTAAGTAAGGTTTAGTAATGTATAAAAAGTTTAGGGTGAGATTTTGACATTTTGTATAAACGAAATGAGAATATAAAGGATCAATGATGAGAGTGGTATGGAGAGCTTACAGCTAACAGACTGGTACTGATCAGCTACTGAAAAGGAACTAAGCTATAATGGTGACTGAATTAAAGAAAACGAAAGACCCTCTTGGTTAGAAAAGCTCAGGGATGCCGACTTGGTGAGCAACGAAAGCTTTACAGAGGTAGAGAGAGAAGAAGGATTCGGTAGCCTCGGAAAGAGTATGGAGTGGGAGTCTGCAGATGCTTAGAGGGTAAAGAAGAATAATTAATGATCGAGAGGGGTACGAAGAGAAGGAAAGATGGCGTGTTAATGATTTCTTCCAGTCCGTGAGACGTTATGATGCTATTAGCAATCAGCTCTCACGCCGTGAGGCCCCACCGCTTCGTCGCATAACCTCGTCGGCTGCGTCAGGCACATGGGAGTATCGGAGCCACGACTAACAGAGTTGAGTACTATATCCTTTTTTCGGGTTACGGTTTCTGGTGAAGCAAATTCTAATCTTATGGCCTAATCTGAATTTACTCTGCTCTTCCGTGACTTCACCGGGAGATTTCGGAAGGTTAAGAACACGCCTAAAAAATTTTTGTTTAGCTTTCCTTCGATCATTTTAACAATATACCCTCAGGATCTCTTCCACGAGGCTCCTTCTGCAACTTAGAGGCTGTATTTACCACCAGTAATACAGAAAATATGGATTCCTCAGGAATGAGAAGTTCTTCGGCGAAGATTGTATTCCTTTTCGTCCGGAGACGATGAAACAACCTCGCCGAAGATATCTTTTTCGCGCGTGGCGTAACCACATGCAGGCGGAGTCCGGTAACGCCAGTATTTCGTATACAGACTCACACATAGTGGTGGTTGGTGTGTGTGTGTGTGTGTGTGTGTGTGTGTGTGTGTAAGTGTGTGTAGTGAAGTGCAGAACAAGCTTCCTCTGAGAAGGCATCTCTACCTTCATCCTCAAAAAGACTGGGCAAAGTTGACACAGTGCCTGCATCTACCGGGGTATTATTTGCAGGAACAAAGACAAGTGTCAGTGCACTCACTGAAAGGGATAAACATCAGGTACTTGTAATAAAGCAGCTTCAAGCAATGGAGAAAACAGAAAGAAAGCTTCATCTGAGGCTACAGTGATTGGAAGCAGGAAAAAGGCTGATTTGTCTAACTGTGCTGACTGTGTAGCAAAGTGTTTCTGGGAACAAAGCTGGTTAGATACTTACAAGACTTAATTATTACAACAAGCAGTATCGTATGCTCCTCCTTAAAACCAAACCTCTATTCAATAAGCTCAATCTTGAGCTGCAAGGGGTAAGCTTGGTGTCGAGAGGGACTCCTGGTATGATGTAGAGCCGTACATGGTGAGGACCGATTTTCTTTTCCAAATAATTCGTCGCGTCCAGCTTAGGGGAAATGTCGTAACCTGTCTCCTCTAAAACCTTTCGTACAGCGCAATCCTCAGGGAATTCACCGTCTTCCACTTTCCCTTTGGGGAAACCTTGCCTATGACCCTGGGCTAGGAGGACTTGAGAATGATACTCATTTAGCATTATGGCGTGGAATGTGGGTATGCGAGCTCTAAAGTCCTTGTAATCCATTATATGGCTGCGGGAGATCACCAGGGGGCGGGGATATATCTAGGTGTATCATAAGTTGCACTGCAAATGAACAGAGACGAAATCTCCATCCAAGACTGGTTCCAACACACTCTTCCAGGTAATACCAATGAGCCCGTTCCAAACGGGAGTAAAATCCATAAACGTCCTTCAGCTTGGACCGTGGAGCCTCCCTAAAGAATCGAACGTAGATATCATTCAGCACCTCCTTGGGGATGGATATCTCATTTCGTCTCCAGTGTGCCATTCTGATGTGCTCCTCACAGTGTTTTGGGCACCGAGGTAAACTAAAATTCCCACGCATTATAAATATAGTTTAGTTATAACTGTATAAAAGTAGTATACATTGTGCATTGTCATGATTCATTACGTACTGGTAAAGACTAATATATAGATATCGATTGGTTAGTTGGGATTTTCAGTATGCATGGATCATAGCGAATTGTTTAAGGATCGGCGGAATGCATGTACAGTGCAGCACTATACATGTTATAAAGGCATGGGAGAACAACGATGAGTGTTCAAACGAAGGGCGGTCTGCCTTGCAGAAAGCAATAGACATCATGGCAGAGACTCTCGCAGGGGGTGGCCTTCAGGTGAACCCGGGAAAATGTCGGTCCCTCAGCATGGAGATCGATGGTGAGCGCAAGAGTTGGTACGTCGACAAAGACAGGACGTTCCAAGTCTTGGGCAGCGATATCGGCTCCATGGACGCTAAGGACGAATGGAAGTACCTTGGTGCTTTCGTCGGGGTAGGGAATAGGCGAAAAAAATCCTATGGTGCCCTGCTATAAGAGGGGCTTGCCAACATCACCACGGCCCCTCTAAAACCTTAGCAGAGGGTTACGATCCTTGTGGACCACCTCGCACCCAAACTAAAGCATCGCCTGGTGCTGGGGAGGTATGCAAGACGCAGCTCGCGCGCATGGACAGGCAGGTGAGAGTGGTGGTTTGTCGTTGGCTCCGCCTGAATCATGACGCGCCCAGCGAATACTTCCACTCAGCGGCAGGGGATGGTGAGTTTGGGAATACCTGATACTGTCTCAACCGTCCGGCTAAATAAACAAGCCAGGTTCGAGACGCTGCTCGCCTAGTCTGGCCCGGTGATTTAGGCGACGGTCCGAGAACTTGCTATGATGATGAAATTGCAGAGTTGGTCGGGCCCCTCACGCATTGCTGGTCGACAGGCGAGCAACAAAACCGAACGCCATCACGCATGGAGGGCTTAGTCAGTCCTTGCGATGGGTCGGGTCTCGCTCCATCTGCTGCTGTACTCTAGGTCAGCAGATGGGTCACCAGTGAGACCCGACTCCTGACGGGCAGTGACTATGTTAAGGCCATCCAAGTGAGGTGAGGAACACTCCTCACTCTCGCCAGGGCTAAAAGGGGGACGACCCGATATCTCCGGCCTCTGTGACACTTGTCGCACAGGTATGCCCACGTACCCATGGGGGAAGGGTGAAGAAGCATGATAACATCAGTGCCTTTTGGGCTCGCCGGTTGAGGCAAAAGAGTTACGACTTGGTCTGCAAGCCTCGTATTCCTCTTACAGGGTCCTTTCGGAAGCCGGACATCGTGGCTTCTAGAGGGTTTGAGACTTGCTCCATAGACCCGCAAGACTTCGGAGTTTGCTTTGCATTCTTAGCTGCACATCACCACAAATGCAGCTATTACGGCACCGCGAAAGTCCTTCAGGGAGTACGGGATTTAACTGGAAAAGACACCATGCACGTAACATCAGCCACATTGAACTGGCGAGGCGCATGGTGTCAAGAGAGTGCAAGTGCATTCAAGGGGTTAGGGCTTTCATACCAGGACCTGGAGGTGTGTTCCGTGAAAGCCCTAACCTGGGCCCAATACTCTTTACAGGATGAGGTCCAAGATCACAGGTTAAATCGGTAACCTGTCGGCCCTCCGGCTGGCTTGGGTGAGCCCCCCTTGTGCGCTCGTGGGTGAGGGTTGGCTGTGAAAACCCTGCGCTTGAGATGCCCTCTACCAGTGGCCTGTTAAGGGTAAGGAATTGAAGGCTAAGAAGCTGCACTGGAGTTCAACAGTTATGAGGACTCTTCTGCCATGGCCAACCCCTCGAGGGAGTTCCCAAAGGGAACGGGCCTCATAAATAAGATTTCTTTGGACCACTGGTTATGGAGTGGTTGGACTGGGAGGGGTCTAGCGTTGTTTGAGGAGGCCTGGGAATAAATGCAAAAGAATGAGGATGCGACACAGCAAATGCTGGTCGCAATACCCAACTCATCAAGCAGAAAATATGTTGCAGAAATCTGTGAGGGAGAAGCACCTGGGATTCGACGGTGTTCATAGCCTGCCTGAGGGCGAATGTCAGAGTTGCACTCAATTACGTGGGCACAGACATATTCATGTTACAGTTGGCCAACACTTAATTACAGGTCTCAGTTTTGGTCACCACATATGAGCACAAAAGAGCCAATAGAGGTTTAGAAGAGGGGAAAAAGGATGATAAAAGACAGCCGAGTCACAGTGAGCGATTAGAGTCTTTGAATGATTCCACAACAGCAGAGGAAAAGGTAAGGGGTGACTTGATTACAGCCTGTGAGTCTTTATGAAAGTAAGGAAAAAAAATTGTTTAAAAAACTTGTAAAAAATAACACTCAAGGGTAGTGGAGAAATGAAATAAACCGAGTGATGAACCTATCAACAATGACAGCATACAAAAGTGTAAAAAATTGTACGACTGCAGAGAAATTTCAAGAGACGTGGCCCCCACGAGTGGTGAACTCCCTCCTCCCCACACAGTACCAAGAGATAACTGCAGTGATGTAATGGTTAGCATTACTGACCATATGTAAGCACGAGTCAGCCCGTGGTCGGACCCGCACTGGTTCGAATTCTGGGGGTGGCAGTCGGCCTAGCCTCCATCCCAGGTGCTCATCCTCCCTTCCGGGCTGGTTTAGAAATGGGTACATTGCTTAGGCTAGGATGTACGCGAGCGTGCGTCTGTCCGTCTGTGCATACACAGGAGTATAACATGGTACATATATACAAGGTTTAGGGACGACGCGTTACACGAGTGTAGCTCTCTCACCACATAACACAAATACAATTGTGAAACTTTCATTTAGTTGGTGCGTTATTTTTTCCTCTGAATTTGATTAAATTGAATATAAAATTCTTCATCATAATGAATTCAAATTCTGTTCTGTATATGTTCTGTGTTTATTAGGAATACATCTGCTCCGGTTATCTTTAATAACAGTGTTTCAGCTTCGCTATACTTCAATATATATTTTGTACTGTTTTGTCCATTGCATTTTTGTGACGCAACGCAACAGTGTCGTACATCATCTAACACATAAACACACAAGTGCAACAAACAGTGACTTGGGGGGTATTAAAAATAAGGTCAATAAAATGCTTATGGAAAGTTGTCACCAATATTTCCAGTTCTAAAACTCGTGTGCCATGTTTCTTCTTAACTCCAAGTCGTTGGTTCCTTCATCGTTCTCCTCTTGAACCCCTGAATTCAGCATTTTATAGGAAAGCAGACTTCGTGCTAATCCTCTCTGCCTTAGAACTCTAGCATTACATATGCCACCAGGACAAAGATATAACCATTGATCAACGTTTAACAGATCAAGGCGCCGTGTCTATATCTTAAAACTGACGTCTCATTCTGGGCTATGAGCCATTTTATCGAGGAGCAATCGCAGTGGATTATCATATCGCAGTAAGGAGCTTCCTCGTAGTGCACTGCGTTCGAGAGTTCGAAGGCCAGTGGAATCTCGTACCGCAGAAGGCAGCGTTCTTGTAGTCCTACCGTCTTCAAACGCTCCAAGGGACGTGGTAATCGTGTCTCCTATAACACGTCCATACTTATCCTATCATTGCAGAAAGCCCGTCGAAATGTTCTCCACAGCACAAATGGAATTATCCTTTTTAGCGTCATGTGTTGGCGCGCCCCAGGAATAGGGTTTTATAGTCGAGGACATTTCAAAAGCGTTCTCGCTAATGTTCTTTTCTTCTGCTGCGCTAGGGACAGTGTTCTAGCCTTGAGGCTACTGCAGAACATTGATGGTGTTAGTGTTCCGTGTACTTTGGTTCAGCGTTAGAGTTCCAGCCTCAAAAGATTCTCTATCCTCCCTCGATAAGCTCTGTTCGCGAATAAATTGATTTTAAACACATTTCCTTTTTTTTTCTGCGTGACTGTAATTGTAATTTCTCAGTAGCTGCAGCCGAGCAGTAGCTGTTGCTGCATTGCAGCTGCCACCTTCTGATAGTAGCCGTTGAGCTGTCGTTACCGTTAGCTAAACGTCTACCGCCACCCAGCAGTTAACACTGCTCAGCTTCAGCCTAGCCCTTGTCGTTGCGTTTCCTATACTGAAAACGGAGAGACGCTTCCAGAACCACCTCTCTGAATAACGTACTGTATATATAGAGAAAAAGTGTCCGTCGGAAAGTTTAAGCGAAAAGAATTAAAGCAATAAAAATGCTGCAGAAAATATTTGATTGTATAGATACAGAGAGATAGTTCCTAGGAGACCAGGCAATGGTGACGGGTCGGGTGCTGCCACTGAAGGTGTACGTCAATACACTGATAGGGAATCGTGCCTTCTTTTGAGGAGACTAGTCATTATGGTCTGTCTTTTGTTGCCTCCAGGAAGTAATCATAACGGTGTTGTGTTGGTGTGACGGCAGTGGCGCGTGGTGAGGGATGGGGAGGACGTGGGAGGGGGAGTGGTTGCTGACGACGTGGTGGCTGGTAGGAATGGGAGAGTGTGGTGATGTGGGTGTGTTGTGTTGGTTACATTATGCTGCTGGAGAAGTGATAGGGTGACGCTATAGATTCGTCGGAAATGTTGCGGGGGTTATGAGGCGTTGATGGTATCGTGGTGAGAGACTATTGTAAGTCTTGCACTGATGATTGTAGGAATTTAGCAGTGCTGTTTGTTAGTAGTTCTACAGAGGTGCTTTGGTAACGACGTGGCTTTAGGGATGGAGCAGTCCGAGTAGTTTTCGTGGTGCTGTTGTTATAGTTCTTCTATTGATCTATTCTTGACGTGATACTGTTGTGGAAGCCTAGTTGAGTTTTTAGTCATGTTGTGGTGGCGGTGGTGGTGTGCTGGTGGTATAATGGCTTTCTGCGACGTTGTGGCTCTGTCAGGATGGTGCTGAGGGTATGAAAGGGTTATGATGGTGAGGCTATGATAGTGAAGTGGTTGTGATATGTTCTGTTTGTTGTTGGCTTCGACGGCCAGCTTCCATCATTGGGCCTTTGGTTATGAAATAGAATCCAAATACATCATAGCATTTGGACATGTAGGTACACACTTATAACAACAATCCAAAGCACTTATAAAATCGACACAATGAAAATACTCTTCACTGGAGGTGATTCGCTTCCTGAAATGTTCCAGGATTTTCATCACGAGGTTACTAAAAGTGAAAATGTCAGCACTGGCCAGAAGACAAAGGGTTTTTACCCGACCCATCAAACGATGACGATACTTTAATGAATTTTGCCTGGAGAGTCCTTCCCTGGTGGTAACAAAACCTGACCAAAGGTTTTGCTTAATACGTAAAAGTTTTTAGAATAAACACTGTGCATTTTCTCGATGTACTCCTTCAGCCTCTTTCTCCTTTGCCCTATATTTCATCCATTGCGCCTTCGTATTGACCTCCTTCCGCCTTCTCTTACACTCCTCCTAATCACTCGCTCTCCCTTCCAGCAAGTATCGTCCCTAAAGTTTAGTTTTTTCCTTTCATTAAGCCACTTATCTTCCTCATCCCACCGATCACAACCTTTTTTCAAACGTCCACATCCCACCTCCCGCATCCCACGCATTTATCCTCACATGCAAGCACTGCTCCCTTGAATACACCTTTCATTTCTCGCCCACTCCTCCTTTATGCCATCCTGATGCTCGTTCATTTTCGCCACCCTCTTCCCACCAATGTACTTTTCCTTTCGCTAAATCCAGTGCAAACTTTCGTACTGGCCGCCACCAAGATGTGATCTGATATTCTACCAGCTACCCCCCCCTCATTCCATTCACATCCAACAGTCTCCTTTGCGCGTTTATCAATTAGTACATAATACAGGAATGCCCGTTGACCCGCAACCCTACTCACCCACGTGTATGTATGTATTCTTTTTCTTTCATACGAACTATTTCCAATCACCAGTTTTTTTCAGCAGACAACTCTACTATTTTTTTTTTCCACCTTTTTCATTTACAACAGGACCCCCCCCCCCCCCCCCATGTCTCCCAATTATACCCTCAATATTCACTTCGCTCACTCTTCCATTCAAATCAATTACCTTTGTGAGCGAGAGGTGGTACCTGAAATTTTCGAAATACCGTTATGTTCTGCTGTTGCGGACTGAGACTCTGCTGGCGCCGTTCTGAGGGAAAAAGTTGATATCTGTGTTTAAAGAAGTTTGTTGAATCTTCGGATTGTGCGCAAATCCTTGACGACACCAAGTTCAGTACACTGCTCTGGAGATCTTGTTCGTTCACTCGGCTTTAAGTAGAAAGATTTTGAGCTCCAAGATGTCACAGAATTCGGGTAAACAATCAAGTTTCTAGCGATTTAAGAATTTGCCTTCGCATCTGTGACGTATATTCGCGTCTTAACGATTGCCCAGAGAGGATGAGATTAACTGTTTTATCTTAAGTTTATCAACGGCACATTTCTCGTCTTTACCTTCCAGAAATGATTCGATAACTTAGATTATACCAAGACTCGAAATATCCTAGGTACGAGTTTACATCTTTTGACAGTAAGAAACAACACTGATTCTTTGGCAGAGCGAAAAATGAAATCATAAACGACTCATAAGAAGTACTTCGGTACTGAAAAGTAATGCAATCCACTTTTACACATAGTTTCGTTTTAGTCTCATTCTTTCAAGCGCTAACTCGTTCGTGGTTTCACAATGGAGGCATTCTATATCCTTTATACATAACTTCAAACTGCACGGCTGATGTCATTCGCTCGGCTACCAACCAGCCTTGTTTCGTATTATGGATTATGTACATGTGTATATATGTATATGTCTGTGTGTATATATATGTATACATTGAGATGTATAGGTATGTATATTTGCGTGTGTGGACGTGTATGTATATACGTGTGTATGTGGGTGGGTTGGGCCGTTCTTTCGTCTGTTTCCTTGCACTACCTCGCTAACGCCGGAGACAGCGACAAAGCAAAATAAATAAATAATACATATCAGACGCAAATCTTGTATATTCATGAATTTGGAGATTCAAACGTATAAATAATAAAATCCTTCTGTGGTGTACGATTGGAATTCGCAGAAGATTAGTTTTATCTGCAGTGATGACGGAGGACTTGGTCTTTGTGCACAGCTTGACTATGCATATATTCTCCCAGATGTTTTAGGAGAGAGAGAGAGAGAGAGAGAAATGCATTACCTACAACCTCTCCCTCTCAAAGGCTACAGCAAGACGTCATATCAACGGCCAAAAATCACAGCAGCGCGATCACAGATCACAGGCCACAGCCACCAACCCCTAACAACAGCTCAAACCCACAACCCAACCTTAACAACGAGTCATATCCACCAACCAGCCTTAACAACAGGTCATATCCACCAACCAGCCTTAACAACAGGCCATAATACCAACCATTATCAACACGTCCACCAACCACTGACCAGACATGACAATTCTTTTCCAAGGATCAGACGTGTGTGGCAGAGCCCCAACAACATTTAAAGTTGACCTAAAAATGTTATAAACTTGCCTTGTCGTCTGTCACCCTAAGGCTACGCTGATGGATGTGCAATATTACAGTCTGGATTACATGGCATGGATGAGCTGCTGCTCAACTCTGTTGCAGGGCCGGAGAAATACAGAGGTCGTTGGTATCTGCTCTATCTTTCAGGCCAGTTGTCGATGAATTTTTCTGCAATTCCTTTTCTTCTTTAGATATTGCGTGTGATACAGTGTTGTTTTATGCGGTACATTCGTTACTGTAGTCATATATTTATTATGTACAAAGGAATGTTGATGTCTGAATACATATTCATACACTTTTGCCAGGAACAATTGCTGCTTTCTGATGAATACATATGAATTGCTGTAAAGGAACACAAGTATACATAAAGGAAACCATTGACCATATCAATTCTTGTATGCTCATACTTATGAAAACTTCTCATGCGAAATAAGCGAACAGGGAGCATACATTACTATCTTTACTTTAACCAGTAGTAGGTAAACTAACTTTTTTTTCACACAGTTCTTGTCACTAACCACCGTGTTCCTGGTAACTTTCAACATTAGAACCTTCCTGTCAAGTGCTACCCGTATTCATAGGCCAAAGTTAATGCTAAAGTAACAGATGATAATCATAACCATGAAATGTAAAAATAAACGAATTGCCTCACGTTAAGGATGTATTTTGGGGGCTTCGAATACTGTTCTCTCTGTAGTGTCCCCCACAGCACTTCCCTTTCCCAAAGCAAAGAGGTTTTTGACCGTATGCATAACATTCTCCTTTTCAGGTTTTAAGAGCTTCCAAGCTTCCCTTTAACCCACAAGACTTCCTCGTCACTGCCACCCTTTACAACTCGGATTTTACTTTCCTCTCCATCGCACACTATCCATCCTCCTTCCCAATTCACAACATCTTTCTCCCCATTTCACGGTGTCATCTTCCTTGAGCACTTTCCTCTCCATCGCACACTATCCATCCTCCTTCCCAGTTCACAACATCTTTCTCCCCATTTCACGGTGTCATCTTCCTTGAGCACTTTCCTCTCCATCGCACACTATCCATCCTCCTTCCCAATTCACAACATCTTTCTCCCCAGTTCACGGTGTCATCTTCCTTGAGAACCCGCAGTTCCTCCTTACCTCTGCCCCCAGTTCTTAAACACAAACTGCATTTCTCTGCAACCCCAGTACCTCACCCATAAGCCACTGTCTTTCTCCCTAGTCCACAATGCCTCCCTTACTACAGTAATCCTCCATTCCCCCATGTGAATACGTCTTCGCTTTCCCACATCCATCTCTCACATCGCTCCACTTCCCACTCTCGTACATGAGTTTTCCTCTCCCACGTCGCACTATCACGTTCCATACAATTCCTAGCCAGTGACATGAGGCCATTCTTGTAGATCCGCCAGGGGCTCAATGTCTACGAGTTCTCCCTCCAATACCTTTCATCGCAGATGGACCACTGGTTGGAGAAATAATGTCCCTCGAACAGCCGAAGGTCGCGAGATAGATAAGATAATGCCGGATACAGTAACATATTCGTCAAACATTCAGGGGAGATGCTGCCGAAAGCGTTGTTCGTGGAAGCCACTTGTAGCGGGGTCGCAATGATCGTTTACACTCCATGGTGTCATCCTGCTTCTGGTTTGCAAGTGGATTCTTTTTTTCTGTTAAAAAACTTTTCGTTTTCATATTTTCTTTTAGCTATGAATAGAATCTTTATTTTTTTTTTTTCCAGGCTTACTGCCTACAAGAACATTTGATTTATTTCTTTTATTTTCGTATGAATAATGGGTGGATTCGGTAGCCTGGACTTACATCCTTCCCTAGTCCTCTCCCGGTTTCCACTCTTCGCTTCATTTGCACAAAAGATCTTTCTTTCGGCTTCTTTTTGGACACTTCCTTTCCATCTTCCCTTCAATCACGTCCTTCAAGGGTCCATCTCATCGTAAAATATGCCCAGTCCAATTCTCCTTCTTCGCCATGATCGCCTCCATAAGTTTTCTTTTTCACCTACATCTTCTGAAATTTTCTTACTTCTTTTCCTTGTCTTCTTGGCTCAAGCTTTCCATTTCTGCTCCACACCCACATCTCATGAGACTTAGAACCCAACAAATGTCTTCTTTCCAAAGGTGTCCATGTCTCGGATCCATACAGAGATATGTCCTGTATCCCGGTCTTTGCGACGTTAACATTGACGTTCTCAGTCTGTTTCAATAACTCCATCCACCTGGCGAACCATTTTTCGTCATCCCGAGACTTGATCAGCTCTTCCCCCACATCTTTCATTCTCAGCACATATGACACCCGTGAGACTGAACTTGTGCACTCCCTTGCCATCTATCCTACAAAGCTGTTCCCTCCTCCACACTATGAGATTTCAATCACCCTCATCTTCCCTACATTCATCCTTGAACAAAACTCCTTTCCTTTGTCGAGCTGATCACACTGGCCATCATCATCTCTAACTCTGCGTCTGTACCGGCGAAACACACCCTCACCAGCTCTCCAACAGTCCAACCTCATCACTATCTATAGCCTTGTATCGCTCCACAGGTGATGTGGTCCCCACTCTGACACTTGGACCCATGACGGAGGCCTAAGAGGACGTACTGAACAAAAAGAGGAAGGAGTGACTAGAGACATTTTGGATCAATAAGCCATCCCCTTCACAGCCACCTTTCGATTTGCCTTTCCACTTTTTCTCCCTCTTACCTGCAAACTACACGACTCTCATCATCAATCCCTCCTCATCATCCACCACCCTACTATCATCTTCCCTCCATCGTTCCTTCCCTTCATCTCCAGTTCTCTTATGCTACACTGCTCCCCCTGCCTTTGCTCTTCCCTTCCTACATCCCTTTACCTCCCGGGATGTTTTCCACTCCACGCCCTCAACCCAGTCAACGAGAAGGAACACAGAATTATTTTCCTGAATTTTGTATTTTACATGACCATCCTGGCCTCCATCACTCTCACCCTATTCCTGCTTCCCTGCACCGAAAACAGAGCGCTTCGACTTGCCTTCAACCAAATATGTTGACGAAAGTTTCAGCAGATGTTATCTTCTCCATACTGACTCTCCGTTTTCCCTGACTGTTTCGTGACGTCTCATTGTATATGTTACTCGTATCTTCTAGATATAGTGTTCATCCCCTGTCATATTATACTAATTTCTAGTCTGCAGTATCGACTTTAAACACGTTTATTGCTGGTCTGCTCCACTCCCGCTGTCTATCATGTAACATATGTTGGCAGTTCGTAACGTATTCTGCTTTTTCCGCTTTCCACCTCACGCATACACACGCTTTTCATAATGATAAAAATCCTTTTATTTTCACTGCGATTTCCCACCTCGTCTGTTACGTATTTCTTGCATTTCTAACCTTTGGTTCCTCTTCTGTCAGGGACAAGTAACATTAACCTTTCTCAACAGCTGTGTTTAATCCTGTGTTGCCTTAGGTAGCTTACAATTCCTCGCGGCTCTTGAGAGAAGCGATGATATCATGTGAATCTCCATAGGACATACTACGAGGTAGGGTGTGCAATGTTCTCAAGGATGGCTACTGTTCCCATCTACTTGTTCACAAGATTATGAGATGTGGTCCAGCCTGTCGACATACGACACTCTCTTATTATATACTGAACTCTACTTGGAACCACAGACTAGAGTGTCAGTCCTATTCCAGTTGACAGGCATCATCGTTCTTCAAGGCTCCAGCATTAGATCTCTTCTCACTCGTAGAGAGAAACGATGCGGCTTCTACATGACACGAAGATAGCAACATTAAACGACTGGAAACCGCAAAATCTGTCTTCATGAACTTGATGAGGGCAACACTAGCCCATCCCCCACTTGGAGAGAAAAAGATTACCTTATCTCACTCCAGGGAAGAGAACTTTAGTTCCGTTCTGGTCGATATCAACAAAAATGGTTTTTCCCCTAAGGGGACCGAGTAAAATGAATAATTTGCATTATGCTGTTCGGTGGACAGTAAGATTAGGAATTATCCCTCATGAATAATGTAAAAATCTTCATCCCACATGAGCACTGTGTAACCAAAGGTTATACACTTTGGCTTCATGAGGAGCGTTGTGTAGCCTAGCTTCATGCCATGCTGAAGGTTATACAATTCAGGTTCATGAGGAGCGCTGTGTAACCTAGCTTCATGCCATGTTGAGGGTTATAAACATTAGCTTTATGAGGAGCGCTGTACAACCTAGCTTTATCCTGTGCAAACAGTGTAAACTCTTGCTTGCTTCATCCCGCGTGGACACCGTAAACTCTAAACTTAATCACGCTTGAAAAACCGTAAACTTTAGCAGGATCTTGAGCGCATATACTCTGATGATTTAGTTCCCATCACCAGTGAATAACATGAGCAATGACTGCATCTCCCGTGACAACCATAATCTTTAACTTCGTTTTCCATCAGCAGCGTAAACTTTAGCTTCAGCCTACGTGAATATCGTAAACTCTAGCTTCACCCAAGTCAGTGAGCTTTAGCTTCACCCTTCTTGAACACCGTAAACTTTAGCTTCACGCTCGTCAGTACCTTGAGCTTTAAGCTTCACCCTTCGTGAACAGTGCAAACTCTTCGTTACGTAATACCACAAAGGCTAGCCTCTCCTTCTTGTGAAAACTGCAAACTCGACTGAATACCAAAAATGCCATTAACATCATCCTACCAGAAACAATAACCATGACCTTTTAAACAACATCAAGAACAAGCTTTTACCATCGTCTGACACGGCACAAATCAGGCTGCAACTCGCGTGCGAGTGAGAATCTTGTACCTCCGGGGGAGTTAGACAACGATATAAACGTCTCCTTCCCCCCCTCGATCCCGAAAGACTATCGAACAAAAGTTTTATAATATTCGAGGAGACAAAATATTCGGCATCCGCTTTTATTGACGAATATTTTGTTTCCTGCTGGCGTATTCGACGTAGAACGTCCTCGTACCCAGAGAGAGAGAGAAGCATTATGCCTCATTCCTGCAGAATGCGATGAACGCTTTGGCTCACGCCAGAAACATTCCTCTTCGCTAGACTTCTTCTTCACCTGTGTGTCTGAGCGAGGAGGCAGGTGGTTGTGGCTATGTTGGGCCGGTGCTGGTTGACGTGGGGGAGGTGGCGAGCCACCCGGGTACGAGGGGAGTGGGTGGGAGAGGGAGAGGTGAGGAGTGAGAGAGAGAGAGAGAGAGAGAGAGAGAGAGAGAGAGAGAGAGAGAGAGAGGAGAGGGGAGAGAGGTGGAGCCAGTCTCGCTTCGGCCTCGTTGTGAGTCAGACGTGTTGGTGCCTCGGGTCCGGCAAGCTCGGTGGCATTGCTGCTCCTCATCAGGCCGATCTGTACACGCGCGGAGCATAACCTTATCTTTTTTTTTTTTTAATCTCCTGTCTATTAATTCCATTGCCATTAGGAGCATTGCTCTCTCACACAATTCTGAAACCGTGACCTGAGCTGTGGAAATTTCATGTGTTAAAAGTGATCTAATGCCAATCTATTTTTTTTCTAAGGACTGTATATCTTCTCTTTTTTTTTTTTTTTCTTACTCCAGGACACCTAAATAACTAAATAATTTTGCAAACATTCGTAAGAATATATAAGTTACGTTTTTGTTGTCAAAAGCTTCTTGCTTTTCGGTCCTAAACACTATAAAGTGACATTTGTGAGAGTGATAAAGAGAGGTATACCCCGTTAGACCTTACCATTAGAAGTGACTGAGTTATCGTAGAAAAGAAAACGGACAAATTGTTGTACCAGAAGCCCTGGAATCTCTTGCCAGGAGATATCGTACCATGAGAACACACATCGAGGCCATATGATACTCTTAGTATGATATAGCTCAATTCCCGGAGCATTATGCAGAGTCAAACGCCGCCCAAATGGGTCCGAGATGTGAATTAATCGTCGTATTACCCGGCCACTGCAAACTGTTATCTTCACGTCAGTGCGCTTACGGTGAATTACACTGTGTGTGTGACAGGATGATATTCATGAATCATGCAATACATTTCATTTTCCCTTAAGGACAATAGACCTTCGATTCCACCATGAACAGGCCTTTTATTCTACCATGAACAGGCCTTTGATTTCACCATGAACAGGCCTTTGATTCCACCATGAACAGGCCTTTGATTCCACCATGAACAGGCTTTTGATTCCACCATGAACAGGCCTTTGATTTCACCATTAACAGGCTTTTGATTCCACCATGAACAGGCCTTTGATTTCACCATGAACAGGCTTTTGATTCCACCATGAACAGGCCTTTGATTTCACCATGAACAGGCCTTTGATTCCACCATGAACAGGCCTTTGATTTCACCATGAACAGGCTTTTGATTCCACCATGAACAGGCCTTTGATTCCACCGTGAACAGGCCTTTGATTTCACCATGAGCAGTCATGAGGCGAATTAGATTTCCCCGCAAGACTTTCTGAAAGTCAAATGTACATTTCGCTTGTTAGGACTTCTGGAGTTTGAACTGCACTGCAAAGCGGTACTGTGTGGTGTGTGAAAGTGCCATATGACCCCAAGAAAGCCTCACACATTGTCCAACACTGGCACATCATATGATTTGCTTGTCTATACTTAATCCCGAAAAATACACACACACACACACACACACAAACACATCCTTCGTAACGACACCTACACAATAAACCAGTTTTACTTTCTATTGCCTTAGGTCCGCTGACGTACCTGCGTTCGCAATCATTCTGAATGTGATTTTCATCTTTTGTCTTCATCTATTTCTACACGTGTGTCGCAGGGGAATACAAATTTCTAACGTGCCACCATCCTGATCATATACTACACTCTCTCTTCTGATTCACATTTTCTTCCTTGTTACCCCTCACGATTACATCATTAAAACACTCCAGTTCCCGTTCAAATGTTGAACTTCTAAATTCATTTACTAATTTCCAGCATCTTAGCTTTCGGCTAAAGCTTCTAATCCGTTTTATATAACTTATAAGTTGGCAGTTTTGGTAAAAATAACGTGTGACTTAATAACTTTCTTTTTCAAGTTTAGAGAGCTTTTAAGCTTGTACTTTGTTCTCTTAAGTTAATTGCCATCAACTCGTGAGTTTGACCTTATGTTCAAGGTGTCGTTTTCGATGTAATACCTCGGGCTGGAGATTCCCAAACTTTAAACATCGAGCAACACGGTATGTAAATATATGTTAACATCTGCCTTTGATTCCTGTAAATGGAAAATACTGAAATATAATGATGTGATAGTAATATCTGATTGAACTAAGGCATCAATGAAGCTTTACAGGTTTACTTTCGTCTTTCCTTTTTAAGCAACTTTCGTTTATTTAACTTTCCCAGTTGTAGTTCCTATAAGCTTCAAAATCCTAGCTTTCAAGTTATTGTCTTTATGGTTTATAGTCTTCTGACCTGTTGGGAGGGAAGATATCCAAGATTCTAATGGAATATCCATAATTACTATCCAAGATGCTAATGGAATATCCATAATTACTTTCTTTGTAATTACTTGCCTTTAGACGTTCTAAGCGTTTAACTTTCTAATGATGAGGTGTCTGACATCTAATCAAAAAGCGCTTTAGCTACAGCCTTTATATAACATCTTCCCTTTCCTAAAGTCTGTGTGAAACACAGTTTAAAACCTCTCAGATTTTACTCATTTCTAACCCCTGCATTTTGTGACTTTAATCGTTTCTAACCCCTGCATTTAGTGACTTTAATCGTTTCTAACCCCTGCATTTAGTGAATTTAATCGTTTCTAACCCCTGCATTTAGTGACTATACTCATTTCTAACCCCTGCATTTAGTGATTTTAATCATTTCTAACCCCTGTATTTAGTGATTATACTCATTTCTAACCCCTGCATTTAGTGATTTTAATCATTTCTAACCTCTGCATTTAGTGATTATACTCATTTCTAACCCCTGTATTTAGTGATTATACTCATTTCTAACCCCTGCATTTAGTGACTTTAATCATTTCTAACCTCTGCATTTAGTGATTATACTCATTTCTAACCCCTGCATTTAGTGATTATACTCACTTCTAACCCCTGCATTTAGTGATTTTAATCATTTCTAACCCCTGCATTTAGTGACTATACTCATTTCTAACCCCTGCATTTAGTGACTTTAATCATTTCTAACCCCTGCATTTAGTGACTATACTCATTTCTAACCCCTGCATTTAGTGACTATACTCATTTCTAACCCCTGCATTTAGTGATTTTAATCATTTCTAACCCCTGCATTTAGTGACTATACTCATTTCTAACCCCTGCATTTAGTGACTATACTCATTTCTAACCCCTGTATTTAGTGATTATACTCATTTCTAACCCCTGCATTTAGTGACTATACTCATTTCTAACCCCTGCATTTAGTGACTATACTCATTTCTAACCCCTGCATTTAGTGACTATACTCATTTCTAACCCCTGCATTTAGTGACTATACTCATTTCTAACCCCTGCATTTAGTGATTTTAATCATTTCTAACCTCTGCATTTAGTGATTTTAATCATTTCTAACCCCTGCATTTAGTGACTTTAATCGTTTCTAACCCCTGCATTTAGTGACTTTAATCGTTTCTAACCCCTGCATTTAGTGACTATACTCATTTCTAACCCCTGCATTTAGTGACTTTAATCGTTTCTAACCCCTGCATTTAGTGACTATACTCATTTCTAACCCCTGCATTTAGTGACTTTAATCATTTCTAACCCCTGCATTTTGTGACTTTAATCGTTTCTAACCCCTGCATTTAGTGATTATACTCATTTCTAACCCCTGCATTTAGTGACTATACTCATTTCTAACCCCTGTATTTAGTGATTATACTCATTTCTAACCCCTGCATTTAGTGACTTTAATCGTTTCTAACCCCTGCATTTAGTGATTATACTCATTTCTAACCCCTGCATTTAGTGACTATACTCATTTCTAACCCCTGCATTTAGTGACTTTAATCGTTTCTAACCCCTGCATTTAGTGACTTTAATCATTTCTAACCCCTGCATTTAGTGACTATACTCATTTCTAACCCCTGCATTTAGTGACTTTAATCGTTTCTAACCCCTGCATTTAGTGATTATACTCATTTCTAACCCCTGCATTTAGTGATTATACTCATTTCTAACCCCTGCATTTAGTGACTTTAATCATTTCTAACCCCTGCATTTAGTGACTATACTCATTTCTAACCCCTGCATTTAGTGATTATACTCATTTCTAACCCCTGCATTTAGTGAATTTAATCGTTTCTAACCCCTGCATTTAGTGATTATACTCATTTCTAACCCCTGCATTTAGTGATTATACTCATTTCTAACCCCTGCATTTAGTGACTTTAATCGTTTCTAACCCCTGCATTTAGTGACTATACTCATTTCTAACCCCTGCATTTAGTGATTATACTCATTTCTAACCCCTGCATTTAGTGATTTTAATCATTTCTAACCCCTGCATTTAGTGAATTTAATCGTTTCTAACCCCTGCATTTAGTGAATTTAATCGTTTCTAACCCCTGCATTTAGTGACTATACTCATTTCTAACCCCTGCATTTAGTGATTATACTCATTTCTAACCCCTGCATTTAGTGATTATACTCATTTCTAACCCCTGCATTTAGTGACTTTAATCATTTCTAACCCCTGCATTTAGTGACTATACTCATTTCTAACCCCTGCATTTAGTGACTTTAATCATTTCTAACCTCTGCATTTAGTGATTATACTCATTTCTAACCCCTGCATTTAGTGACTATACTCATTTCTAACCCCTGCATTTAGTGATTTTAATCATTTCTAACCTCTGCATTTAGTGATTATACTCATTTCTAACCCCTGCATTTAGTGATTTTAATCATTTCTAACCTCTGCATTTAGTGATTTTAATCATTTCTAACCTCTGCATTTAGTGATTATACTCATTTCTAACCCCTGCATTTAGTGACTATACTCATTTCTAACCCCTGCATTTAGTGATTATACTCATTTCTAACCCCTGTATTTAGTGATTATACTCATTTCTAACCCCTGCATTTAGTGACTTTAATCATTTCTAACCCCTGTATTTAGTGATTATACTCATTTCTAACCCCTGCATTTAGTGATTATACTCATTTCTAACCCCTGCATTTAGTGACTTTAATCGTTTCTAACCCCTGCATTTAGTGACTATACTCATTTCTAACCCCTGCATTTAGTGATTTTAATCATTTCTAACCCCTGCATTTAGTGACTTTAATCGTTTCTAACCCCTGCATTTAGTGACTTTAATCATTTCTAACCTCTGCATTTAGTGATTATACTCATTTCTAACCCCTGCATTTAGTGATTATACTCATTTCTAACCCCTGCATTTAGTGACTATACTCATTTCTAACCCCTGCATTTAGTGACTATACTCATTTCTAACCCCTGCATTTAGTGACTATACTCATTTCTAACCCCTGCATTTAGTGATTATACTCATTTCTAACCCCTGTATTTAGTGATTATACTCATTTCTAACCCCTGCATTTAGTGACTTTAATCGTTTCTAACCCCTGCATTTAGTGAATTTAATCGTTTCTAACCCCTGCATTTAGTGAATTTAATCGTTTCTAACCCCTGCATTTAGTGACTTTAATCGTTTCTAACCCCTGCATTTAGTGACTATACTCATTTCTAACCCCTGCATTTAGTGACTTTAATCATTTCTAACCCCTGCATTTAGTGACTTTAATCATTTCTAACCCCTGTATTTAGTGATTATACTCATTTCTAACCCCTGCATTTAGTGACTATACTCATTTCTAACCCCTGCATTTAGTGACTTTAATCGTTTCTAACCCCTGCATTTTGTGACTTTAATCGTTTCTAACCCCTGCATTTAGTGACTTTAATCGTTTCTAACCCCTGCATTTAGTGATTATACTCATTTCTAACCCCTGCATTTAGTGACTATACTCATTTCTAACCCCTGCATTTAGTGACTTTAATCATTTCTAACCTCTGCATTTAGTGATTTTAATCATTTCTAACCCCTGCATTTAGTGACTATACTCATTTCTAACCCCTGCATTTAGTGATTTTAATCATTTCTAACCCCTGCATTTAGTGACTTTAATCGTTTCTAACCCCTGCATTTAGTGACTTTAATCGTTTCTAACCCCTGCATTTTGTGATTATACTCATTTCTAACCCCTGCATTTAGTGATTATACTCATTTCTAACCCCTGCATTTAGTGATTATACTCATTTCTAACCCCTGTATTTAGTGATTATACTCATTTCTAACCCCTGCATTTAGTGATTTTAATCATTTCTAACCTCTGCATTTAGTGATTATACTCATTTCTAACCCCTGCATTTAGTGAATTTAATCGTTTCTAACCCCTGCATTTAGTGACTATACTCATTTCTAACCCCTGCATTTAGTGACTTTAATCATTTCTAACCTCTGCATTTAGTGATTTTAATCATTTCTAACCCCTGCATTTAGTGATTATACTCATTTCTAACCCCTGCATTTAGTGACTATACTCATTTCTAACCCCTGCATTTAGTGACTATACTCATTTCTAACCCCTGCATTTAGTGATTATACTCATTTCTAACCCCTGCATTTAGTGACTTTAATCATTTCTAACCCCTGCATTTAGTGACTTTAATCATTTCTAACCTCTGCATTTAGTGATTTTAATCATTTCTAACCTCTGCATTTAGTGATTATACTCATTTCTAACCCCTGTATTTAGTGATTATACTCATTTCTAACCCCTGTATTTAGTGATTATACTCATTTCTAACCCCTGCATTTAGTGATTTTAATCATTTCTAACCTCTGCATTTAGTGATTATACTCATTTCTAACCCCTGCATTTAGTGACTTTAATCGTTTCTAACCCCTGCATTTAGTGACTTTAATCGTTTCTAACCCCTGCATTTTGTGACTTTAATCGTTTCTAACCCCTGCATTTAGTGATTTTAATCATTTCTAACCCCTGTATTTAGTGATTATACTCATTTCTAACCCCTGCATTTTGTGACTTTAATCGTTTCTAACCCCTGCATTTAGTGACTTTAATCATTTCTAACCTCTGCATTTAGTGATTTTAATCATTTCTAACCTCTGCATTTAGTGATTTTAATCATTTCTAACCTCTGCATTTAGTGATTATACTCATTTCTAACCCCTGCATTTAGTGATTATACTCATTTCTAACCCCTGCATTTAGTGATTATACTCATTTCTAACCCCTGCATTTAGTGATTATACTCATTTCTAACCCCTGCATTTAGTGATTTTAATCATTTCTAACCCCTGTATTTAGTGATTATACTCATTTCTAACCCCTGCATTTAGTGATTATACTCATTTCTAACCCCTGCATTTTGTGACTTTAATCGTTTCTAACCCCTGCATTTAGTGATTTTAATCATTTCTAACCCCTGCATTTAGTGACTATACTCATTTCTAACCCCTGCATTTAGTGACTTTAATCGTTTCTAACCCCTGCATTTAGTGATTATACTCATTTCTAACCCCTGCATTTAGTGATTATACTCATTTCTAACCCCTGCATTTAGTGACTTTAATCGTTTCTAACCCCTGCATTTAGTGACTTTAATCATTTCTAACCCCTGTATTTAGTGATTATACTCATTTCTAACCCCTGTATTTAGTGATTATACTCATTTCTAACCCCTGCATTTAGTGATTATACTCATTTCTAACCCCTGCATTTAGTGACTATACTCATTTCTAACCCCTGCATTTAGTGACTTTAATCATTTCTAACCCCTGTATTTAGTGATTATACTCATTTCTAACCCCTGCATTTAGTGACTTTAATCATTTCTAACCTCTGCATTTAGTGATTTTAATCATTTCTAACCCCTGTATTTAGTGATTATACTCATTTCTAACCCCTGCATTTAGTGACTTTAATCATTTCTAACCCCTGCATTTAGTGATTTTAATCATTTCTAACCTCTGCATTTAGTGATTATACTCATTTCTAACCCCTGCATTTAGTGACTTTAATCGTTTCTAACCCCTGCATTTAGTGACTTTAATCGTTTCTAACCCCTGCATTTAGTGAATTTAATCGTTTCTAACCCCTGCATTTAGTGACTTTAATCATTTCTAACCCCTGTATTTAGTGATTATACTCATTTCTAACCCCTGCATTTTGTGACTTTAATCGTTTCTAACCCCTGCATTTAGTGAATTTAATCGTTTCTAACCCCTGCATTTAGTGAATTTAATCGTTTCTAACCCCTGCATTTAGTGACTATACTCATTTCTAACCCCTGCATTTAGTGATTTTAATCATTTCTAACCCCTGCATTTTGTGACTTTAATCGTTTCTAACCCCTGCATTTAGTGACTTTAATCGTTTCTAACCCCTGCATTTAGTGACTTTAATCATTTCTAACCCCTGCATTTAGTGATTATACTCATTTCTAACCCCTGCATTTTGTGACTTTAATCGTTTCTAACCCCTGCATTTAGTGAATTTAATCGGTTCGCAGCAACTAAAAGAAAGGAACAGTGAACTGAAAGCTGATCTCTGTTGCAAAATCAGGCAGTGAAGGGCGAAGCTGTTATGCCCAGCTCGTAATGAACTAGTGAAGGGCAAAAACTGTCATGAACAGATTCGGGATAGAGGAACGGGTTCCTGATTATCCCAAACTCCTGTGGGAGCAATGAACGGCTCCCCAGGGAGAAGTGAACGAAAGGATTGTCATCCCTAATGGGACAGTGACCAACGAAGTCGTTAATTTCTATCTTAAGTAAACAGTGAATGGTTAGACCGGTATATCAAACACTTGTAAAAGCAGTGAGCAGTGAAGGTGCTGCCCTGAGCAGCTGAGAGGATTCGAAGGGGTCCGCTTCTGTCGGGCCTGGAAAGCGTAAACCCCAGTTGGCTGAGGGACCACAAGCCAGCTGGAAGTGTCGCCCCGTGTGGTAGAGGAAGCAGCTGGAAAGTGTGGTCGGCCGCAGCTCCTCTCGTCTGAGGCAAAGAAACCAGGAAGATGGATTTCACGCTGTGCCTCACCATCCTCACACTCTTGATCCTCACGCCACAAGGTAGGTCAAGCCGGGGTGTGCACTTAGGGAAGTAAGGGAGGGACATGCACCCAAGTCTCTTATAACCCCCTCCGTGTGTGTGTGTGTGTGTGTGTTGTAGGGAGCCCTTGTAAGAACCTTATATGTGTGGCACCCCCCTAAAAAATACAATGATAACATTATCCTCTTTTCTTTTACCGTAGAAATAAGAGATGACCTCCGGGGAATCACGTATTTACGGCAATGCCACTCACCAGAGGAGGGATCAGAGACTCCTCTTTCTGTGGCTCTGGTGGCCACCTATTATTTGTTTCATACCAAAATGGTGACTGTGGCCAGACCTCTGAACGCATGGATACATAATTGACGATCGGCAGCTGCTTACATCAAACTCCCCCATGTAGTGTGGGACACAGACTTTTACACACACACACACACACACACACACACACACACACACACACACACACACACACTACTGTTCATGAACACATGCTTATAAAACTTCCAGCACAAATATCTACTGACCATCAATCATTCCTCTCTCTCTCTCTCTCTCTCTCTCTCTCTCTCTCTCTCTCTCTCTCTCTCTCTATATATATATATATATATATATATATATATATATATATATATATATATATATGTATATATTAGTGCAAGGGTGATAAAGGTGAGTGTCCAGAGCATGGACGGGCAAGAGTAACTCGTGTTTGTCTGGAGAGTGTGGTTTCTGATGGATGTATGTCTAGTGAGGGCGGTGTTTGAGACTAAGTTGAGATGGCAGCTGTTTAGTGATTGTCGGGTCAATTCATTATTTATGTGTTCTGTTTGTGTTACTTTTGCCTGGGATCTGTGGGCAGTGGAGGCTTAAGTGCGAAGGAGGGATATGCTTTTTATTTCTACTCAAGGGTTGGATCTTAGTTATGGAGTGGGAGGGTGAGAGAGGTATAGTGCTGTTGCAAAAAATAATACCGAGCATGATGAAGTGGAACTGCACTGGGAAGATCTCTTTTTTTCACTGTGTAGGTGTTGAATATTTGTGGTTGGTGAGCAGCCTGTGATTATTCATGGTACTCTGTACTGTGTGGTTTGCAGTTTTTTGTGTATATTTGTCATTGCGAGACGATCAGAGATCACAGTTTAGAGTGGAGTTGATGAAATGTTTGTAGAGGATGTTAAGGGATTCCTTTTCTTGTCCAAACCTGTTGTCAGATTACTGTTCTAAGGACATTACTTTTGTTTTACCTTTGTGTTAATGTTATTGGTATGGGGAATGAGTATCATGTGTGTGTGTCGTATAAGAAGCCTACAATGGTTGGTGTTTTGCTCAGTGGGAGTGACTGTCTATTCAAAGTGAATGC
Source organism: Panulirus ornatus (assembly GCF_036320965.1). Classification (NCBI taxonomy): domain Eukaryota; kingdom Metazoa; phylum Arthropoda; class Malacostraca; order Decapoda; family Palinuridae; genus Panulirus; species Panulirus ornatus. The sequence continues at coordinate 10,856,973 of NC_092251.1, forward strand.
AGGAGGTGAACTGGATTTGTGTCTGGGATTAAGAAAGCGACTGAACACTTCTGTGGAGATGCAGAAATTCAGTTATGGGTGGGCCATTATCCCTGTTGTGTAATGTACTGCTGCATGTTTGTTGTTGCTAAATGTGATGCCATTGTGTTATGATATGGTTGCAAGGTCGTCCGCATATGAGAGGACCTTCATGTATTAGTTTGCTGAAGGTAATGGGAGGTCGTGTTAGAGGAGACTGAAAAAGGGTTGGAGTTGGTTAGAGCTGCTTCTTGGAAAACTTCAACGTAAAGTTTAAGGGTTTTAGAGTGAAGAACAATGCAAGTGTCTCTGGCATGGCGGCTGACTATGAAACTGGCCAACCATATATTTTTTCTTTTTTGCCATTGTTGTGGAGGGTGTTGTCATGTACGTTTTCAGTGAGGATGTGTCGAAGGAGTGACAAATGCTTCGTCGATGTCCACTGCCAATATTGTTGTAGCCATCTAGGATATGTTGTGTGAGGTCAGTATGTAGAGTGGTAGTGAAGTGGATGGGTTTGAAGCCATGCTGTGTGGGTGAGAGGGATATCTTCCCTTTTTGTTGCGGATCATTTTTTCGCAGAATTTGGATACCGAGAACAAGAGCGACATCGGGTGGTAAGAGGAGAGGGAGTTGGGTGGTTTGGACGGCTTTAAGACTGGCATCATGTTAGCAAGTTCCTAGGGAATATGTTATGCAGCCAGAAGTGATTGAAGATGTCTGCAAGAGCTTGCATTGCAACTGGGCCAAAGAATTTTGTGTGAAAGTTTGATACGTTGTCAGGGTCTGTTGCAAGAGAGTTCTTCCAAGGTTTTAGTTGTGTTGCTTGTATCGGAAGGAGTGCAGGGTGGGCTGTTGTTTGTGGACTGATTCTGCGTCGGTTTTTGATGACTTTAAGAAGCGAGGTTCTGTTGTGGCTGATTCCTGAGCAGTGTTTTAGGAGTATGTCTATGTGTTCTCTGGGAGAAAAATGTCACTGATATGGGTCAGGAGTGTCTCATATGGTGGGAGCTGGATTAGTGCGGCAAGTGTGGGGTCTTCGTTAACGTGCGCCTGATTGGTGGTGGGCGTCTCCTGTGATTCACTTTGTTGAAGGAGGAGTGCTAACATGTTGCTTGCCTTTCAGTGATTAGGTTGCTGACACTGTAACTTGGAGTTTGGATTCGTTCTCCAATTTCTACTGATGATGAACGATTATATCTGAGCTGATTTCTTTGTAAGACGAGGTGGGGAGAGGATTCGCTATACTTCTATTCATCTCGTGATGTTTGGCAGTTTTGTTTCTCCGTTCTGGGGTGATGCCTGGCCAATTGCTTTAGTTTTCAATTAGCTTTTTTATGGTTGTGTGGAGTGGGTTGGGCCAGGTGGAGTGTTATCAGGAAGGGTAGGTGGTCTGTAGACAATTCGTGTAGCGGGCTCTAAGTAGTCCGTGTATAAGGATGGTGAGCTGGTAATGTCTCGTGAGATCGATTACTGAATGTGGTGGGTAGGGAGCCCGGTTGGCTGGTCGCGTGGGTTGAGGATACTGAGAGGTTATAGTTAGTTTACTAGCAGTTCTGCTCCGGGAATTTTAGGCGTGAGAGCTGAACAAAGTAGGATGGTGGGCACTGAAATCTCCAGGGATAAGTGTTACATATATTCAAGAGTTGCAACTGGAGAGCATATTTGGAGAGGAATGTGGAAGGTGGAAGGTATGTAAGTGTGGGTTAATTCATAGTTAATAACGTGAAGTTATAGACTTATGGACTGTATTCCTGAGGTGTTGTCAGCTGTTTTGTAGTGTCAGTGGTGCTGGAGAATGGTATAGTAAACGAATGTCATGAGTCCTCCTCCTTCGTCTTTTGGTCTGTCTTCTCTTACGACTGTGTAGCTGCAGAAAGGTGGGAGGGAGAATATGGATGCGAGTCTGGTTTCTTGGATGACGGCTATGTGGATGTTGTGTCCTCAAGAGCTGGATGAGCATTTCTAGGTGTTTATTTCTGATGTAATTGGTGTTGAACTCCAGGGTATTAAGTTCATTGCTGAGGTTCTGCGAAGTAGAAGGATTTGCTTGAAACGAATAAGACTGGGCGTTTTGTGCTGTTGTTTGTTGGGTATTGTGTTGAGGGTGAAGGGGCATATCCATTGCTCTAGGTCGTCTTTCATGGATCACAGTAAAATGCTGTGGAGATGATACCACTGAGTGCAGATAGAACGTCTGAAGGTGTGAGATGATGACTAGACTATCATCTCTTAACAGTATAAAGAAAAAATGTGTGAACTTGTAAAATGTGCGAGGACGACCCTCGATCTGGCACAGCGGCCTGGGAAAGCTCGAGGCTGAACTTCGCACGGGAGCAGGGAAAGGTGTCTCCTTTGGAGGTAGGAAGACCGTCGCTAGGCATAGTCCTTCGGTGGTCTACATAGGTTAACTGCAGACCATTCTCCGTCTATTGCAGGTTGGTAAGCCCAACTGCAGATTGCCCTTTAGCAATGAGGCCAAGGGAGATTGGAGACTGCCCATATATACATATATACAAACATACGATAAAAGAATATACTTGGTTCCTCCCGGCTCACAGCAAGTCTGCCGTATTCCACTGCAGAGCTGTACTGAAACAAAGGCAGCCCCTGCCCGCTTATGCTGTAAGGAGCTTCAGCCGCTGTTAAATATGCAGTCGACGCAATCTTATGCCCTCACGTTTTCTTCATTATTTTTTGGTCCGACGTCAGTAACTTTTATTTCTTATGCCTCCCATTCTTGACGCTACTGAAAAGTTCCCTCCCAAAAAATTAACGGCTAATTTATTTTCTTTGTGAAGAAATTTGCTCTCTAATTTGTTCCTGACAAAAATCTGTCTTGTGTTTTCAAGCCTAACTCATAAGGTAAACAGAATCAGGAACTGCTTCGAGGCTTTTAAAAGGAAGGACAAATAAGACGCATTATACCATTCTCTTTCGCACTTTCAAGACGTTTCTACGTTCAAACCAGGTGACTATGTAAATGAATCTCTCTCTGCCTGTATATATATATATATATATATATATATATATATATATATATATATATATATATATATATATATAATCCCTGGGGATAGGGGAGAAAGAATACTTCCCACGTATTCCCTGCGTGTCGTAGAAGGCGACTAAAAGGGAAGGGAGCGGGGGGGCTGGAAATCCTCCCCTCTTTTCTTTTTCTTTTTTTTTCCCCAAAGAAGGAACAGAGAAGGGGGCCAGATGAGGATATTCCCTCAAAGGCCCAGTCCTCTGTTCTTAACGCTACCTCGCTAACGCGGGAAATGGCGAAGAGTATGAAAGAAAGGAAGAAAAGAAAAAAAAAAAAAATATATATATATATATATATATATATATATATATATATATATATATATATATATATATATATATATATTCATATGCCATCGACAGGTAATACAATAAAAATCTTAGCTCTAAACAGCACCATCACTAACCCAGTCACTGAAAGGCAAGAACTGCAGCACTGGCAACGTCAGCACGATATGCCACAACCCCCACAGCGACCAACTCCAACGTACATTCAAGAACATCCACAACTCCCATGCCAATCCTGCCTCGACACATGAAGTCCTTTTAGACAGTCTCGTAACTTTCCTTGTCCAAAAGAACACGCAACCATACCCCTAAGAAACTGCTCAAAATTCAGCGACAAACCACCCGCCCCAATAAACAAGAATTTATAAACAAAACACGTTATCCATCCTGAAATAATTATCTACCTACCTTTCACTTCAAAAAAATTTCAACATCTTAAAGCACCCTTGCAACTCACACGAAAAACGTTTTTGTTCCACTACAATGCGAGCGCTTACTGATGTCTTCAAATCACTGTGTTTACACAAAATCCCACACATCCGAAAACTTGCCAGCAGATTGCCAGTCTTGAAAACCTAACGACCATCCAACTAACCCCTCCTCTGCTCTGCTTGTATCACTTGTGTCTTGAAAAAGTGATCCACAATAGAATGAAAAATGATATCCTACTCACATGCACGGCATGGCATGGCGTTTGACCCAATCATGAACATACCACATTTGACAAAGACCTCAAACAACTTATTCTTGAGGGTTTCAGCCAACCACAACCCTCTTCCTGCACACATAAGTGGCATTAGACATCATCTAAAGCAAATAACACTGTTCCCAGACGCATCCTTACAAACAAGATACTTGACGCCACCCTCCAGAGGAATGACAAAAATATGGTTGACCAACTTCATAGCCGCTCGACCTGCCAGAGTCACTTACAAAGCCTTCACCTCTAGAGTCTAAAGCTCTATATTGGGATTTCCCAAAGAGCAAGTCTTTCTCCAACCTTTCTTCAATCCCTTACCACATAACCTCACATTTATACCTGTTGATCACCTCTCGTAAGATGATTTCAATATCACATCATAACATCCTGTTACCACAGAAGCAACAACAAAAATGCATCACTGTTACACAGTAGAAACAGTGGCTCACCAAGAACAGAATGTCTGCATGTCCACAGAAGTCATCAGTCACCCTTTTTAACCCCAGGCACACACAAATCTAATTTACAACCTCTCGTCACTTTGAATGGCCAATCGTTTCCATTCAACAAAACACCAGCTATTCCAGGCATCACTTACATGACAGACACATGACATTCCCTCTGCGCAACACGAACATGAACGCAAAAGCGACATGCAACGTGTAAATGCCCTCAGAACCCTAAATGGTACTGTATTTGGACACGGAAAAGTATCCCTTAGCATCCTCTGAAAACTTTTCATTCACTCCACCTTAAACTACGCCTCACCTCCCCGGCGGTCCACTCTCTCAGAAGCAAATAAAAGAAAGCCGCAGACCACTCCATAATTAATCATTAATCCCCACATTGAAATGAAAAGCTTATCCCTCCTACACTCTTCAGCAACCCATACCTAAAGATCCCCCCACCCCTACCACCACCACCAAGCACAACACTGACAAACGTATACAAACACTAAACACATCCCTCCCAAGCTGGAGTCTCAATTATCACACTACCAGACGTGCACCGGTGTGAAAGCCCACTCCCCCAGACATACAATTTTCTTTGAGTCTTGTCTACGCTCTACACACCGTTCGTCCATACGGCTTTTCAAACAATGACTCAATTTATTTCAAGACTTTCATAATCACGTTCCAACTACCACAATGAAGACACTGAACACTGCCAGGCACTCTCCCAATATATATATATATATATATATATATATATATATTTTTTTTTTTTTTTTTTTTTTTTTATACTTTGTCGCTGTCTCCCGCGTTTGCGAGGTAGCGCGAGGAAACAGACGAAAGAAATGGCCCAACCCCCATACACACGTACATACACACGTCCACACACGCAAATATACATACCTACACAGCTTTCCATGGTTTACCATGGTTTATTTATATATATATATATATATATATATATATATATATGCTTTCCATGGTTTCCATGGTTTATCTATATATATATATATATATATATATATATATATATATATATATATATATATATATATATATATATAAACATTTATAGTGTGTTACGAGAAAGTTTAGCTACTAGTCACTACGGGACAATAATTGCACCCAACAGAGGCTGGAAATTTCACTTTAAAAACGTTCCAAAATAAAAGGTAAAATAAACATCTACATGAAAATGACAGCCACGTTATAAACATGCAGAAAAACAACGCCGGGAGGATATGGAGAGAAGAAATACATTCCATAAATTTTCAGGACACGTCGAGTGAGGCCCATTCAAAAAACAACCCTTGTTTCTCGTTACTGAGTGGAGTTTCAAATTCCAATATCCATTCGGGGACAAATTGCACGGCGAGGACGCGCTGTGTGCGAATGTCAGTGAGCTCAAATTGCATCCCCTGGCTCTTACTGGAATGCCTTACTGAAGAAAGGAAGAGTAGCGACATCGTAGCCTTCCGCGGTGACGTAAACGGGTTACTAGTCAGTCTGGAGAGAGAGAGAGAGAGAGAGAGAGAGAGAGAGAGAGAGAGAGAGAGAGAGAGAGAGAGAGAGAGAAACGTCATACACTTACACCTTAAAGCATGAAGCTGGACGGTGGATGTGGCTTTACTTTGTGACCAAGAGAGAAGGGCAGTGGAAAGGAGAGGCAAGAAGTTCTGATGCCGTAAACAGAGGAGAGTAAGGGGCTTACTGGAGAACCCTTTGTCCTCTCTCATTCCAGGACAGAGTTCTTTAACGCTAGACAAAAGTTTTCTCATTCATACTGGACGACGTTCCGGCCAGTGCATCCCATGCCAGCCTAGGAATACCATCTCTCTCCGGCACCACTCGGGAATGACCTCTTCTCCCGTGCTACCCTTACAAATGCGAATGTCTCCTTTACCAATCCATCCCTGGAAGAGGTTTTCCTTGTCTCGCACCTTCCAAGAGTAATCTCTCTCTCTCTCTCTCTCTCTCTCTCTCTCTCTCTCTCTCTCTCTCTCTCTCTCTCTCTCTCTCTCTCTCTCTCACCTAGAAATAGCCTCCTACCTCATACCACCTTGCACTCCTTGCTATCTCCTGGATCTCTCCCAGCGAGGGGTTATATGCCACCGAACACCAGCCTGGAATGTCCCTCGAGAGGCTGACTATGTTTCATCTTACACTGGAATGTTTTCATTTGCTCTCCGTCACTCTGGAATGGTCTCCTTCGTGACTGCTTATGTGAGATGGTCTTGAAACCAATATATCCCCGGCACTGCCCTCGGCTCCCGTTCACAGAACAACCATAGGAAATAACATGAGATGAAGGGAGGCATCTCTTAACGAAGATATATAAGAGTAGTGGACGCATGGAATAGAGTGGGATGAGGAACCTGGCGTGCTGGTTTCAATAAAGTCTGGAAGCACGTCTACCTTGAGGGATAAAGCATTAATTCTACTGATGGAAGCAGTCAGCTCCACCTCGAAGATCCTACTGTAACACAGCTTGACCCAAAAAAACACCCAAATCTTTTTTGTTAAAAGACTTGGAAGACAAACTTCACAGCACAAAGAGAACACTGATGAACTGCCAGTACGATAAACAGACGTAAGAGAGTCGAAGCTAATATGACCGAGGCAGATGAAACCCGACTGAGTGGCAGAAATATCTTCGTATTGCTACCTGAACTGTATGGCTTTGGGCCTTTATCCACATGACCAATGACTGTTGACCACGAACTGCGTTCCATACGGTCATCATTCCCTCAAAGAAATAGGACACATCCACCAGCTTAAGTATCTGAAGGTGCATTCTTTTTAACACAAAACACAGTGTGGACTTTTCGCCGGAGTACCACATCAGGAGAACAGTAAAACAGACAGTGTCTGCTGGTGAATACTAGAATAGCATTCAAGGATATGGATAAGAAAATACTTCGGAAGGATTTAAAGGAAGTAAAGAAGTACCTTTAACTGTATGAGAGTAGTGGAAAAGTGGCATACACTGTGCAGTGAGACTAGGCCAACTTTAGAACATGCTTCTCAGGTTTGTTTACCACACCAAAAGAGGGATAAAGAACTCACAGATATGGTTACTGGAAATGTGAGAGGAGAGCTACAGGGAAACGCTAGAGGCCTCAGATTTACCACCTATGGAAGAAGTTAGACTGAGGGACAACCTGGTCATAACCTTAAAAGCCTTAATTCAAATTGATGCAAGGACCACCTGCTCATAACCTTCAAGTTCAAAATCAGCTCGATGTTGTAGAACGAGATTTCGAAAGATTCAGGGAAGGAATTACCAGAGACCCATAACATGAAATTAAATGAGAAACTCGTTAAAGGATGTATAGAAGTTCCTATGTAGTATAAAAGAAGTGAATGAATCGAATAAACAAAGTTATGGAATTATGAAGTTTGTAAAGTTGTATGACAATTGGAAAAGTTCCAGAGTTGGGGGTCCCATGAAGTGTAGAACTCCATCCTTGTAAAGTATAAATAGATAATTACAGATAAAGAGCAATAATTTGATTAGAAAGATGGGCAGAGTCGAAGGTTCATTAGTAGCTATATAGACACACGTCAAATAACTAAACCTCATTTTACAATTTTCTGTGTGTGGAGGAGAACTAAAAGATTCCAGAATTTCCAGCTTTGACTCTCTGAAATGACTCATAAATGTAAGTAAAACGAAAGAATATATCAATTATCTCTGTACTGAAAGATAACACCTTCCCAAAGTATGACAGTTTTCTTTTCCCCCAAGCGAACTTTACGTCACGAAAATGATCTATTTGGTTTGAAAGCTGACAGCGTCGGGGCCAGGTGACCTGCTGGCTTCAGTCACATCATTCCCGGTGGGACACATATCCAGTAACCCCAGAATTAATCTCTCAATCTGGACTCACTGGACAGTCGTGCTGCATTATTCATGGTTAAATAATCTCGCTCCGCTCGCGTCTCAGGCATCTATATTAACATTTTTGTGTTCGTGGCATTTGCTGCTGGAGTGGAAGATTGTGGGTTATGTTCTAGTAATGGTTCCTCCCTCTAAGTCCTGTCCAGTTTTCTGTGTGTGAGTGGAGAACTGAGGGATACAAAAATTTCCACACCTGATCTCAGGCTTTTGTAGTCTAAGACGTATTGCTAAAACCACTCAATCTTCATTGAGGATAAATTGATTTATTGGATTTCTTACTTACTCCCAATGTCCATAGACTTTTTAATTCTCTGGTTTGTGGATTACACTTCCTTGACCTGATACGATTCAAAAATGCTCTTCATACAGTGTTACGAGCAACTGTAGCATCACTGTGAGATCAATCTTCAACTGAAAATGAACCCCCTCTCCGTCTGCCATAAGGTACACAGCCATAACCAGATTAATACTCTCTAGAATTTCAGCTTGAAACAAAAATTTCTTTTTAATCGATGGACTGTCTGCAGGATACGTCAGTGGCAGCCGTAACCCCAGGAGGCATTACAAAAACATTGTGAGGCCTGCCCACGGCGCCCACGCTGGGGACCTCATGTTGACCGGTGAGTCTGGATAGCCAGTGATGATGATGACAACCCAGCACCGAAAAACCTGATCGCTGGCACATCGCACACAGCTTCCATCCCTTGTGACAGCCTTTTAGCACCCACCACTTGCAAGCCTGTGGTACTAAGTAACAGCTCCCCTAAGCAGTATTCCATAACATCCAGCACCTTGTAATAGCCTTAAAGTATCACGATGGAGCCTCCAGCTGTATATAAATAGCCTCCAGCACCACTTGGTAGCCTGTACTAAGTAATATGTCTTAGCAGTCTTCTGTAGCATCTTAGCACTTCGTGATAGTCTCTATTATCATTATAAAAGTATCCTCCACCAGTATAATAATAGCCTTCCAGTACCTCTTGACAGCTTTGCACTAAGTCTCAGCCTTCAGGTCAGAGCATCAGATTCCAGCACATTGTTAGCTTCCAGAAGCACGTGTTACTTTTCATCACAAGGCGCTGGCTTACAACATCACCTGTTTGCTTCCAGTGCCTGGAATTGCTATCTCTACCAAGAGCAAAGCTTTCAGAACCACGAGCCAGTTTCCAGTATCATCGTACACGAGACTCAGGAACTATGTTTGGCCTCAGGCAAACTCATGTCTCCAGGTATCATACGTCAGTCTCCATACACAACGTTATTTTTCAGCCTCATGGGGTCATTCTTGCGGCTTTTACTGTTATATTCCAGCATCAAGCGCCATCACGTGGACCCACGAGCTTGTTCTGCAGTGGGCGAAGTGAAGGGCAGTTCATGGGCTGGTGACTGGAACCAGGTGGTCAGTTCTAGATGTCCAGTGCCAGACCGAATTCCACGACAGTTCTTGAACTACTTAATCTTCTTGTGTCAGCTGTTCCCCTGATTATTCCCCGCCGTAAACAGCATTCTATATATGTATGTATATATATATATATATATATATATATATATATATATATATATATATATATATATATATATATATATATGAAGGCGTACAGAGATGACAGGTGATAGGATTCTTTGACACCTGAGGGCTTCGAAAGTAATGAGTTAGAATCTAATGACGCAAGGGGGTCCAAACCCCTCTCCTGTCAAACCTCGTAACAAAAAGGATCTCTAAAAACTAGTGTTTGAAACTTGGCTTCGCGAGGTCGACGCATTTATGAAATCTGGTAACATGAAGACTTGGCGCGTAATTAACCCGCGTAGTAACGTGACGCTCCGACAAGAGAGTCAAGCTACTGATGAACGAAAGTTAGGTTACTTCAGGACGCAGCAGCTGGTACATGGAACAGGTGACGAGTGACTTGTACCAACACACGAACCCAACAACTGCGTTTCCTCTACTGAGCATTACATTCTGGTCCCAACCAAGTAGGTTCTGACTATACCACCCCTCCCCTGGCCTTCCTATTGGTCGGAGGAAGCAGTGATACGATACTCGTATGTAAATAGACATATATATATAAATTTCAAACACACATGCCGGAGGGAATGGATTCATACCTGAATATGTTTGCAGATAATGTCATGGTCATGAAGGAAGAGAAGAGAGAGGAGAATGACAACAACATACAAAGGGACCTCGACAAACTCCAAAGCTGGTCTGATACATGGCTAATGAAATGCAACCCAAGTAAATGTAATGAGGTTGAAGCATGGTGGAAGAGTGCCTCAATATGATTATTACCATGAAGGATATAAGCTGCAGTAAATTGTTTGTGAAATGATCTTGAAAACTGACATTTTTCTTAACCTGTCAATAGGGTCCTACATAGGGCGAATAAGACATGTAGTACAACAGCTTCCAAGCATACGAATAAGGAAATACTCACCATGCTGTTCACATCCTACATGAGACCAAAACCAGAATATGCTTCTCAAGATGGGTCACCGCACCTGAAGAAGCGCAAAGAACTAATAGATAAAGTCCAGAGGAGAGCAATGAAGGAGGTATCAAACCTCTTGGATTTCTACGAGCGAGGTCTATTGGAGACAAAACAGAATGGCCAGTGGATTGTCTGTACTTCAACCACCACAACCAGGATTGGAACCTTTCGTTCGACCCTGACCGGGCCCGTGAATGCGTTACGGTTAGAAACAGTGACCGCTATACCACGGAGGTTTAAAAGCGATGAGGAATGCAAGGGAACCTAGGCAAGTTCCAAATATGGTTTATACTAAAGTTATTGAGCTTCAGCTCGAGAAAATGCAAAATAATAAGGATGGGACACATTTACAGGCCTCGATATGTATGTTATGTGTTAGGAAATAACGTGCAGAATATGTGTCAGAAGGAATTGGGAATTGACATTGTCTCTAACGTGTCGCCTGAGGCATACTGGTCGCTGGTAGATATTAGAATAGCACTGAAGTCTATGGAAAAGGAAAAATACAACATGCTGTTCATATCCTTGACCAGGCTCAAACTAGATTGCGCATCTCAGGTTGGATCATCCGCTTTAAGAGGCATAAGGAACTGATAGAGAAGGTCCAGAAGAGGGCAACGGAGATAGTATCAGAACTTAAAAGAGCCGAGTTGCAAGGAAAGGTTTTAGGCCTTTAGCAAGAGGTGACCTGATTACAACCTATGAGTTTTTGAATTAGATAAATGTCACCATTGATCAGTTCTTCGAGAAGAGATACAAGGGGAAAACAACCAGAGGCCACAACATGAAATTAAGCAAAAATCTAGAAAAGATGTAAGTAGTAGTTTCACAGTATATAAATGGAAAAGAACTGAGGGGTGAAACTGTGAGTATGAACAGCGTACAGGAGTTTAGGACATGTGTATGACAGACGAGAAAATTCAAGATATGGAGCACCACTGATAGAGAACTCCTTCCCAGAACATCACAAGTAGGGATCTGTGCTTCCCTACCCGAAAAACTCTGAGATACTCTGATAAAAACACCCAAAAAAAAAAAAAAAAAACTATAAAAACACGTCTAATATTTGAAAAAGCACATGAATAAGCTCACTCAGAAATGCGTAACCCATTACACACGCGGAAAGAAAACCTTGCAAGACTTTTTGAAAAGGTAGTGCTGTCTGCTGCTGTTATCTGATAGTCGATTTATTTCCTCTCCATTCTACCACTGGTGAGGTGAATGACTCTACGTTACGTTCACCAGTATCATCCTGACGAAGGGCAACTCACAGATTCATTGTAAGCGAAAAACCTAAACTTCTTTAGCTTAAACTAGTGAAGGTTTTGTCTGGCTACATCTTTTTTAGTTTTAATTCGGTTTCCTAACGTGTGATCGTACTTAAGACTGAAGCTCACTGGGGTAAGCCTATCGATACCCAAGTATCGACCTGAAACTCGCATGGAAAAAGTTATCGATACCCAAAATAAAGTTTGCTTTGCCATAAGGGTTTCTTAACCCCTCTGAGTCCAGTGACTTAATCCTTTGAGTAGGACGATTTTAACTCCTTGTAATAGGTTTCTTCAATTCTTATGGTATCAGACAACACACTCACGGAGTTTCCATGTCATCCACCGTGTCAAATACCTTGTCCCTATTTCGTGAGGATTTGCCCAATCCTTCTTAAGGTGAGGTCTGTTCCTCTGGCTTCACTCACACCCCATACCCATCCCTCTTCTTCGTAAGGGGTTCCATGGCTCAGACAATGTCGCTACATAATCAAATATTACAATATTTACATCCAAACTTTTCCAGTATCTCTCATTCATCCCTCTACCTCCACTGTCTATCTATCATCTCTCCCTTCATTCCTCATTCCCATCCCTTCATTCCCTGTCATTCTTTGTTAAGTCGGGGCGCATCCCGCAAGGTCTATGGGACGATCTTACGTAAGCCAAGACGTAAAGCAGCAACGCGCAACCTGTCGATGTCTGATTATGCAACGGCAAGTTTATAATGCCACTCGGCGTAAAGTTCGTCCGCTAGTTCCATCTTCCCAAGCATTAAGAGGGGGGGAATCTCACACGCCTTCAAGGACAAATGCCTCTGTATCTCCACCAAAGGTCACACGCCTTCAGAGACAAATGCTTTGGTATCTCTCCGCCAGAGGTCAGAGTAGACAAGCACTCTATCCTTACCCTCTCTGTGTGGAAACAGAACAAGAATCTCAGTTCTCCTCCTCTCAAACAACAGCAACAACACAAAAAAAATATCTTAAACAGTTTCTTAGCGCGAATGGCAACCTCTTCCTCCCTGGAGGGTTTCCGGGCCATTACCTCCATCATTATTTCCACTTTGGCGGCCCCCACAGGCTACACTCCCTAATGACGTCGTCAGAAATTACCCAGGGAAGAAGCGTTGCTTCGGTATACGTGTTCCCTCCAGGGGCACACTGCAGTGCTGTTGCGGATTCCCCGAAGGTCGAGACCCCGAAAGTGTTGCGGATATAATCTTCCTCCCCCACAAGACGACTTCGAATACTTGATGTCATATGACGACGAGGATCATCCGCCGAGTTCGATGGCCTGCCGTCCGTCGCGCACCCGATGATAACGTCGACAGCAAGACGATGAACCGTCACAGATGCTCTCTCGCTCTCTCTCTCTCTCTCTCTCTCTCTCTCTCTCTCTCTCTCTCTCTCTCTCTCTCTCTCTTTCCATTATGTACAAGGGCTTAATAGTGTATTTATATAGGAAGCAGCAGCACAGGCTGGACACAGCAGCCGGGACGTTACCATCCTTCTCAGGTCACCAAAATCATGTCCCCCTGACCCACTTCCCCCCCTTCTCTCTCCCACCAGGGAGGGATGGGCGAGGGATCATTTAATTTCCGTCCGTCCGATTTCTGTTTACTATTACACCGTTTCGGGTGGCCTAATTTACGTCGCATTTAAATGAATTTACGCCGCTAATAACTTGCCAAACAAACCAGCGAATGATATTCAAATCGGTATTTGTAATGGAACTTTTTTTTTTTTTTTTTGCGTCAGGTTATTTCTGCCTTAATTTACTGTTGGCAATTTAGTATATGACCTGTTTTTTTTTTTTTAAATGACACACAACCTAGTGTATTTCCAATAAGTAGTGTTCAGTACACTGAAAAAAGAAATAAAGATCAATTCTCCTTTTTTGTCCTTGAATAGTTAAAATAACCACATATGGTTTTGGCTCACGGGAGAAGAGAAAGTTAAAAAAGGGAACGAAAAATATCACCATTACAGCATCGGCGATACAGTCTTCACCCACTAACTCCAAACCAATCACAAGTACAGTTTCCACACCACAGCCTTCAACCACTAAGTACAAACCAAACACAAGTACAGTTTCCACACCACAGCCTTCAACCACTAAGTACAAACCAGCTGTAGCCGAGATAATCCACCTGAAGTGTCAGCAGTCACACACGCCCTTCGACAGGAATAATTGTCACCAGTCATCAACCGGAGTTTCGAGAGTGAATTATTGGAAAGATCCGCCTGATCAAAACTCTTGACTCTCGCTTTGTTTCTCTCTCTTTTTTCCCCCCGATTCGCTTTAACAAAGACGAACGTCTCCGGTATTATTCAAAGGCGGGCTGACGTCAGTCACCCGAGCAGCCCATGGTGTAACAGATTCCCTGGAAATGACAGCAATTACAGGCAGGCGTGCAGACGAAAGGGGTGGAGTAAACCTATCCCGATGGCCTCTGGAGAGAGAGAGAGAGAGAGAGAGAGAGAGAGAGAGAGAGAGAGAGAGAGAGAGAGAGAGAGAGAGAAACTGGTAGGCGCACTGACGAAGGAGGTGGTGTAAACCTGTCCCGATGGCCTCTGGATAGAGAGAGAGAGAAAGAGAGAGAGAGAGAGAGAGAGAGAGAGAGAGAGAGAGAGAGAGAGAGAGAGAGAGAGAGAGAGACTAGGGATCAGAGTACATTTGTGAGATAAAACCTTGGCATTGCCATTGGGGGAGAGGGAGGCATATGTCGAGCTGTAATCTCACCGACTGAAAATGATCCTTACTACAAGTCAGTCCTTCGTCGACAGTGTCTCTCATTCATTCTGTCTCTTGCCTACATTCTCCTCAGAAGAAGACTCTACACACGGCACTTCAAATGACCACAGTGGTTGTCTCTTGTCTTGCGCACCTCCCTCTATATATCTTTTTTAACTTCTTGCTGTATCGCACAGTCCTATCTCAATCTATATCGTCCTACCTTTCTATATCAACCCACTTCTTTTATCAGAATTTCTCTACGTAATCTCAGCATTCATCCTATTTTGTCCATCCTTCTCTGTCCTTTAATCCTTTCCATCTATCTTACTCCAAGTCCTTCTCTTTCTCCCTCACTCTACCTATCCCCTTGCATCAATCTTCCTCTTCCTCCTCTCCATGCTATTTCTCTCTCTCTCTCCCTCTCTCCTCCCTCCTCGCCTCCTCATCTCGGGGTCTGCAGGTCGTTGGGTTTTTCGAATACCACGAGTCACACAGCCGAACAACACCTACAGTATACATCTCGGGCTACACACATTAGCCTCTACGTTAAGCAACTTAAAAAGAGTGTAAACAAAACAAAAAATACACAGATTTTCACGACAAGATATCCTTATAAATTCAGTATCTATTCATCCTGCACAAGAGAGAGAACAAGAAAAAAAAAAACGTTGATAGGGACTTAAAAAAGGCAGACAAAAAGTTGATAGAAAATATTAAAACGAACGAAAAATGTTGAGAGAGAATGAAATGAAAAAAAAAGCAACAGCAGTGTAAGGATGTTCTTGGAAATCTGCATTGTGAACAAACTCCCACAAATTAAAACCCTATTATCAACTACAATCAGAATGAATCGTCTCCCTGGAACCCGGTCTTTTACTGAATCTGAATGCAATTGTTACCAAGGAAGGTGACGTCAGTCTTGCGCAGCAGACGTGAAACAGATTCGCTGGAAGTGACAGCAATTACTGGCACGGGTGTTGGGAAGGGGTGGTGCAACGTCTGGAGAGAGAGAGAGAGAGAGAGAGAGAGAGAGAGACAGAGAGAGAGAGAGACAGAGAGAGAGAGAGAGACAGAGAGAGAGAGAATAGACACAAAGCTAGGAAGACATTTTATGCTTCTTATAACAAAAATGTGACCAATTAGGATGTCTAAATGTTTAGTGTTGCCCTGTTCTCCCAACTTAGCTAATCTATGTTCTAAAAAGATAGTGCTTGTAATGTTGTTTTCCAGTACAATAACACCATCAGTAATACCTTGACAAATAGTAGGCCAAATCATGCAACAATTGGGAGTGTTTACGCCGTCAAATGCAAGGCATGTAAAGATATTTATATAGGCCAGACAGGAGAAACTGTAACGGAGAGGTGTTACTGGCACCGTCATGCAGTACGCAGGGATGACCATAAAAATGCGATCGCTAAACATTGTCACGAAAATGATCACCCCATAGATCTTGAAAATCCCGTTATTCTATACCCCTCTGCTGATTATGCCACACGCAACGTCAGTGAATATGTCTTAATTGCTAATACTAAGAACTTTAATTTGTCCTTAAGCAATTCGAAATCCCATCCTAGCATTAACCAAATCATTATGAGAGCACTGACAAAACACGAAAACATAAAAAAGAAATTTTTCAAGACACACCCAGCTACCCAAGTCAAACCCCCGCCACGTAAACCCACTTAATTACTCTCCCTTACAATGGTTAATGCATGACAAAGCAGACAGTGCTTGGTCTATAACGACTGGTGTTGGACGGTGGGAATCAAGTGTGATAATGTTGGGATTTGAACAACAACGTACCAACCTCCACGGGTTCAGGCAAAATACCACTGGGTGCAGGAGGGGTGGTCAGTGCCCCAGGTCACAAGCTCCAGTTCGGGCGCGGACGGTCTGTAAATCTGTCTGATAAGCTGACCCCGGCCAACCTACCCCCCCTAAAGGACTCGAAGCGTCGCGGCCTAATGTACCTATCCGCCTCGCTCACTTTACGAAGTCGTCGTGGGCTCTGCCTCAAGTCGTCGAAGGTGTCCTGCTGCGAGGGATATCTATGTCGCCTTTAGGGCCACGTATGTCCGACTGAGGTCAGATTGTACCCTCTGTGCCATGGCTGTTTTGCCTGGAGGGGTTAGCTTCACGCTTGCCCTTGCAAAAGGTGTGTCCTTCTTTGGCTAGGGTTAAACTTAAAGACTCCACCACCTCAGCCGCCAGTACCTGTAGTCTTGTTCCTGTATCTACCTCCATTATCATTTTTGCTGTACCACTCCTCGAAAGGGCAACTGCCTTTAGGTCGGTCTGAGGTCTTGTGATCTTAATAAGAATCGTCTACTTGATTAAATCAGACCACATACAATCAGTGTAGGTCGCCCTGTGGCTGGGATTAATTCCGGTTAATTGAGGGTAACTTGGGAAACTTATGTTCTACTGAAAAATTAAGCTGTGACATCTAATATCAATCAAGCGCGCATAAGCTTAACACACGTCACGTAATAACAACCTATGACTATATGAGATTAACCAGAGTCACTCAGAACGGGTCTGGATCATTTGACAACAACCAGGGTTGTCTGGTTTACAAAACAGATGGGCCATTATCTATGGTATATCTATCCTGGACTAAGCAGTTTAACGAGTCCATTGCACGCAGATTAATACTTGGTGTTGAATGAACAAGAAACTACTGTAATTATTTCAGGATTATGATGGAGAAATTTTTGCCCAAGTGTGAGTCAACCTTCATTTTGCCTCAGAGCGAGGATGTATGAGTCAGGTGACAAACTAGATGAATAATGAATGAACATGAGGCAGACGCAGTGCTGGAGGACATTGGTCATGCCCTGTGCTTGCTGTGGATGTCGGAACGAAAACTGTGCATCCTTAATGAGATTTGAGAAAAAAGTAATGATAAAAACCATTTTAATTATATCAATTTTTGCTGCTTCTCCGGTGATGTCGGATAATCATCACGCATAAAGAATTCGAAGGCATCATATGCACGTCCTTTCCCCTTCATTGTGACACAAAGGAACCAGTGACGAGGTTCATGATGGGATGACCTCCCTTGCCCTTCACACACACACACACAAAGAAAACTGGGTAGTGGCAAACGAGTACCAGCCGAAGAGGAATGCCTGCAGCAAAGGTGAGGAACTGTATATGTCATATATATTCTTTTTTTTCATATTTGATCGCCTTTTCTCGCGTTGGTGAAGTATCGCCAGGAACAGACGAAGGCAGGCCCCATCCGCTCACATCCATTTCTCTAGCTGTCATGCGTAATGCACCGAAACCACATATCTTTCTACGCCTTCACAGAGAGAAACAAGGAAACAGGATCCCCATGTGTCGGGCAGGTCTTTCGAAGGCAGAACCAAGCAGCACCAGCAACAGTAGCAAGGTACAAGGAATCCCAGGTGTAAGGAACAGACGACGACTGCAACACCAACAGCAGCTGGGGAAGGGAACCCCTTGAGGGAAAAGCTGCAGTGGAAGGTAACACCAAGCGAGGAAGCCCCAGGATTTCAAGCAATGCCTCCCAAAAGACAGCAGCAGAAGACTGCAACACTGACAGCAGAGGTCAGGGCGTCCCACATCTCGGACACTTCTTCCAAAAACAGCAGCAAGAGACGAAGGCAGCAGCAGCAGCTGGGATCGAAGGGACCATTTCTAGATGCCGGGCAAGTCTTGACCAGGCGCCACACTTGTCAACATTATCTGCGGCTCCCGAGAGACTTCTGACAGCCTGGAGAGCCTCGATGGCCCACCGGGAGTCGTCGTCGTCTCATTTATTTCTCGCCGATGCCGCGTTCCTCTCTCGGGGCTCCTGGTGCTTGCTGTGATGAAGCGCTTGGTGCCAGAGGATGATAATGGTGGGTTCCTCTCTCTCTCTCTCTCTCTCTCTCTCTCTCTCTCTCTCTCTCTCTCTCTCTCTCTCTCTCTAGGTTCCTGGTGTCATGGAGTGGTGCCCGCTGATACCGGGGTTCTCCGCTTGGCTCCTTGGTGTTTATGGGATGACAGTGCATGGATGTGTGGTTGGACAGGTTCTTGCCACTGCTTGGTTCCTCTCTCTGGGTTCCTTGGTGTGATAGGATGGTAATTATGCTGGGTGTCGTCAGTGCTGGTTTACATCTCCTCGGGTTCTAGTGTCGGGATGTCTTCAAGGATATTACTATCGATATAGTCATCACAAAGCTGTCGAAACAGTAAGCCACTAGGTCTAAAGCAAGATGTTCTGTATATGTATGGCGTATTCTAAGCTTGGTTTGTATTAACGAAATGATGTTACCTACAGTATCACTTACTTTCCTGTAATTATCTATCACGTATGTGATGTATCCTAGGCCCCACTCCTTGACGGAAGGGGGGCCCGTATGGGTCTATGGGCCCCATTCAGGCCCCACCTGTCACCCCTATGTCCACGTACCGTACGTTCTATACTGGCCTCCACCTACCCCTAGATATATGCCTTTACCCATACTCCCACTAAAATGCATCGTCTGTGAATATCCAAATAATAAATATTAAGAAAATTTCTTCGGGTTCCCTGTTTGATGACGCTATAGGGCGGCAGTTGGTAATTACCACCGCTGGAATACCTACTATGCGTTCCTCGTGCATGATGCGATGGTGCGTTAGGCTGCCAAGAAGGTGCATCCAGAGGATGCACCTTCTTGGTTTCTGTATGTGGTCTTTTTCGATGATGGCGCGTACTAGCTAGCTGCTCGTGGATATCATTGGATCTATCATAGATATAATAACATCTGATCTTGGTTGCCAAAGTATAAACTCTGTCAGTCTCTTCTACACCACAATTATCAACTGCAGAATTACATTCGACCTTGTGGTCCTCTATAGCCTCACTATTCATACTATTTCTCATTGAGGTCACACAGTGTCGTCATACGTCTCCCTCAAGTACTTTTAGAGGTTGTCAGTTAACCATCTACTCAAGAAGAGATACCACATCTTCATCCACTATTCACGTTATCTTCCACTGTGGCCCAGAGGCATAAAGGATCCGTGAGGTATACGTCATCCGGCAATAGTACCTGAAGACCACGGTAAAGGGAATTCAGTATGGACTTGTGTATATTCAAGGCGACTTACCAAAGTCTTACTCTCGGTCACGGTTGGAAACCATTCCGATCGCTCTTGTTTATACACAAGTAAGTAACTTATGCCATTAGTGTGGCCAGATATTGGCAGATACCACACACTGGTGCGGTGAAAGGCCGCCTTTCCTTTATGTCTTTGTAGAGAGAGAGAGAGAGAGAGAGAGAGAGAGAGAGAGAGAGAGAACAAGAAAAAAAAGTTGATAGGGACTTAAAAAAGGCAGA
Source organism: Panulirus ornatus (assembly GCF_036320965.1). NCBI lineage: Eukaryota > Metazoa > Arthropoda > Malacostraca > Decapoda > Palinuridae > Panulirus > Panulirus ornatus. Next base: position 10,877,218 of record NC_092251.1, read on the forward strand.
CAAAAAGTTCATAGAAAATATTAAAACGAACGAAAAATGTTGAGAGAATGAAATGAAAAAAAAAAAAAAAGCAACAGCAGTGTAAGGATGTTCTTGGAAATCTGCATTGTGAACAAACTCCCACAAATTAAAACCCTATTATCAACTACAATCAGAATGAATCGTCTCCCTGGAACCCGGTCTTTTACTGAATCTGAATGCAATTGTTGCCAAGGAAGGTGACGTCAGTCTTGCGCAGCAGACGTGAAACAGATTCGCTGGAAGTGACAGCAATTACTGGCACGGGTGTTGGGAAGGGGTGGTGCAACGTCTGGAGAGAGAGAGAGAGAGAGAGAGAGAGAGAGAGAGAGAGAGAGAGAGAGAGAGAGAGAGAGAGAGAGAGAGAGAGAGACAGAGAGAGAGAGAATAGACACAAAGCTAGGAAGACATTTTATGCTTCTTATAACAAAAATGTGACCAATTAGGATGTCTAAATGTTTAGTGTTGCCCTGTTCTCCCAACTTAGCTAATCTATGTTCTAAAAAAACAGTGCTTGTAATGTTGTTTTCCAGTACGATAACACCATCAGTAAGACCTTGACAAATAGTAGGCCAAATCATGCAACAATTGGGAGTGTTTACGCCGTCAAATGCAAGGCAAGTAAAGATATTCATATAGGCCAGACAGGAGAAACTGTAACGGAGAGGTGTTGTTGGCACCGTCATGCAGTACGCAGGGAACACCACAAAAATGCGATCGCTAAACATTGTCACGAAAATGATCACCCCATAGATCTTGAAAATCCCGTTATTCTATACCCCTCTGCTGATTATGCCACACGCAACGTCAGTGAATATGTCTTAATTGCTAATACTAAGAACTTTAATTTGTCCTTAAGCAATTCGAAATCCCATCCTAGCATTAACCAAATCATTATGAGAGCACTGACAAAACACGAAAACATAGAAATTTTTCAAGACACACCCAGCTACCCAAGTCAAACCCCCGCCACGTAAACCCACTTAATTACTCTCCCTTACAATGGTTAATGCTTAACATAAAAGCAGACAGTGCTTGGTCTATAATGATTGGTGTTGGACGGTGGGAATCAAGTGTGATAATGTTGGGATTTGAACAACAACGTACCAACCTCCACGGGTTCAGGCAAAATACCACTGGGTGCAGGAGGGGTGGTCAGTGCCCCAGGTCACAAGCTCCAGTTCGGGCGCGGACGGTCTGTAAATCTGTCTGATAAGCTGACCCCGGCCAACCTACCCCCCCTAAAGGACTCGAAGCGTCGCGGCCTAATGTACCTATCCGCCTCGCTCACTTTACGAAGTCGTCGTGGGCTCTGCCTCAAGTCGTCGAAGTGTCCTGCTGCGAGGGATATCTATGTCGCCTTTAGGGCCACGTATGTCCGACTGAGGTCAGATTGTACCCTCTGTGCCATGGCTGTTTTGCCTGGAGGTGTTAGCTTCACGCTTGCCCTTGCATGAGGTTTGTCCTTCTTTGACTAGGGTTAAACTTAAAAGACTCCACCACCTCAGCCGCCAGTACCTGTAGTCTTGTTCCTGTATCTACCTCCATTATCATTTTTGCTGTACCACTCCTCGAAAGGGCAACTGCCTTTAGGTCGGTCTGAGGTCTTGTGATCTTAATAAGAATCGTCTACTTGATTAAATCAGACCACATACAATCAGTGTAGGTCGCCCTGTGGCTGGGATTAATTCCGGTTAATTGAGGGTAACTTGGGAAACTTATGTTCTACTGAAAAATTAAGCTGTGACATCTAATATCAATCAAGCGCGCATAAGCTTAACACACGTCACGTAATAACAACCTATGACTATATGAGATTAACCAGAGTCACTCAGAACTGGTCTGGATCATTTGACAACAACCAGGGTTGTCTGGTTTACAAAACAGATGGGCCATTATCTATGGTATATCTATCCTGGACTAAGCAGTTTAACGAGTCCCTTGCACGCAGATTAATACTTGGTGTTGAATGAACAAGAAACTACTGTAATTATTTCAGGATTATGATGGGGAAATTTTTGCCCAAGTGTGAGTCAACCTTCATTTTGCCTCAGAGCGAGGATGTATGAGTCAGGTGACAAACTAGATGAATAATGAATGAACATGAGGCAGACGCAGTGCTGGAGGACACTGGGCATGCCCTGTGCTTGCTGTGGATGTCGGAACGAAAACTGTGCATCCTTAATGAGATTTGAGAAAAAAATAATGATAAAAACCATTTTAATTATATCAATTTTTGCTGCTTCTCTGGTGATGTCGGATAATCATCACGCATAAAGAATTCGAAGGCATCATATGCACGTCCTTTCCCCTTCATTGTGACACAAAGGAACCAGTGACGAGGTTCATGATGGGATGACCTCCCTTACCCTTCACACACACACACACAAAGAGAACTGGGTAGTGGCAAACGAGTACCAGCCGAAGAGGAATGCCTGTAGCAAAGGTGAGGAACTGTATATGTCATATATATTCTTTTTTTTTCATATTTGATCGCCTTTTCTCGCGTTGGTGAAGTATCGCCAGGAACAGACGAAGGCAGGTCCCATCCGCTCGCATCCATTTCTCTAGCTGTCATGCGTAATGCACCGAAACCACATATCTTTCTACGCCTTCACAGAGAGAAACAAGGAAACAGGATCCCCATGTGTCGGGCAGGTCTTTCGAAGGCAGAACCAAGCAGCACCAGCAACAGTAGCAAGGTACAAGGAATCCCAGGTGTAAGGAACAGACGACGACTGCAACACCAACAGCAGCTGGGGAAGGGAACCCCTTGAGGGAAAAGCTGCAGTGGAAGGTAACACCAAGCGAGGAAGCCCCAGGATTTCAAGCAATGCCTCCCAAAAGACAGCAGCAGAAGACTGCAACACTGACAGCAGAGGTCAGGGCGTCCCACATCTCGGACACTTCTTCCAAAAACAGCAGCAAGAGACGAAGGCAGCAGCAGCAGCTGGGATCGAAGGGACCATTTCTAGATGCCGGGCAAGTCTTGACCAGGCGCCACACTTGTCAACATTATCTGCGGCTCCCGAGAGACTTCTGACAGCCTGGAGAGCCTCGATGGCCCACCGGGAGTCGTCGTCGTCTCATTTATTTCTCGCCGATGCCGCGTTCCTCGCTCGGGGCTCCTGGTGCTTGCTGTGATGAAGCGCTTGGTGCCAGGGGATGATAATGGTGGGTTCCTCTCTCTCTCTCTCTCTCTCTCTCTCTCTCTCTCTCTCTCTCTCTCTCTCTCTCTAGGTTCCTGGTGTCATGGAGTGGTGCCCGCTGATACCGGGGTTCTCCGCTTGGCTCCTTGGTGTTTATGGGATGACAGTGCATGGATGTGTGGTTGGGCAGGTTCTTGCCACTGCTTGGTTCCTCTCTCCGGGTTCCTTGGTGTGATAGGATGGTAATTATGCTGGGTGTCGTCAGTGCTGGTTTACATCTCCTCGGGTTCTAGTGTCGGGATGTCTTCAAGGATATTACTATCGATATAGTCATCACAAAGCTGTCGAAACAGTAAGCCACTAGGTCTAAAGCAAGATGTTCTGTATATGTATGGCGTATTCTAAGCTTGGTTTGTATTAACATGTTACCTACAGTATCACTTACTTTCCTGTAATTATCTATCACGTATGTGATGTATCCTAGGCCCCACTCCTTCTTGACGGATGGGGGACCCGTACGAGTCTATGGGCCCCATTCAGGCCCCACCTGTCACCCCTATCTCCACGTACCGTACGTTCTATACTGGCCTCCACCTACCCCTAGATATATGCCTTTACCCATACTCCCACTAAAATGCTTTGTCTGTGAATAACCAAATAATAAATATTAAGAAAATTTCTTCGGGTTCCCTTTTTGATGACGCTGTAGAGCGGCAGTTGGTAATTACCACCGCTGGAATACCTACTATGCGTTCCTCGTGCACGATGCGATGGTGCGTTAGGCTCCAGAGGATGCACCTTCTTGGTTTCTGTATGTGGTCTTTTTCGATGATGGCGCGTACTAGCTAGCTGCTCGTGGATATCATTGGATCTATCATAGATATAATAACATCTGATCTTGGTTGCCAAAGTATAAACTCTGTCAGTCTCTTCTACACCACAATTATCAACTGCAGAATTACATTCGACCTTGTGGTCCTCTATAGCCTCACTATTCATACCATTTCTCATTGAGGTCACACAGTGTCGTCATACGTCTCCCTCAAGTACTTTTAGAGTTTGTCAGTTAACCATCTACTCAAGAAGAGATACCACATCTTCATCCACTATTCACGTTATCTTCCACTGTGGCCCAGAGGCATAAAGGATCCGTGAGGTATACGTCATCCGGCAATAGTACCTGAAGACCACGGTAAAGGGAATTCAGTATGGACTTGTGTATATTCAAGGCGACTTACCAAAGTCTTACTCTCGGTCACGGTTGGAAACCATTCCGATCGCTCTTGTTTATACACAAGTAAGTAACTTATGCCATTAGTGTGGCCAGATATTGGCAGATACCACACACTGGTGCGGTGAAAGGCCGCCTTTCCTTTATGTCTTTGTAAGAGAGAGAGAGAGAGAGAGAGAGAGAGAGAGAGAGAGAGAGAGAGAGAGAGAGAGAGAGAGAGAGAGACATATTGCAACATTTCGAAACAAGGTTTTCTGGGTAAAGGATAGTTACCAAAGCTGCCCTATGACCTTAAACGACGCGCGTCACATGCGTCACGGGTTAATCGTGTGGCTAAAATTACGAGCTGCAAGCTGATTCAACACCTCCAGAATCATAATTACTAACCTGACCGTTATTTATTATTCTATCCATGCTCCGTGGTGTCAAAAAAGATCTTGAAAATAATTAAACGTTTTCTTATGACAAACCACTGATCACATTATCTTATCAAGTCATTGTAATTAGAGATAAGGGTGGTATGTCTTGATTACGTAGGAGCAGAGGGTGGCAGGAATCCATCCATCGACCAAGCTACCACAACCGTCTGGGTGTTTGGGAAGATTTCCATGTGACGCAGTGAGCCATCACCGGGCTGTCTGTTGCGTGATATTCTTATGCAAGATGGTGCACCGTGCCACACACTGCTAAATCATTACGTGACTGGTGTGCATTTTGTGGTGTGACACACATTCAGGACTAGCCAGGTTAACTCACCTGACTCTAACCCTATTGAGAACTTTGAGGTCAAGTTATAAAGTCACAGTTGTGCGGGCAGGATATATCCAGAATTCCTAAGCTCCAGGCCGCCATCCAAGATATTTGGGACAACATTGACTCTACATACCTCCAGCATATTGCAGCATCTGTTCCCAAGCGCCTTCAGGAGTGTATTAAGGCCAAGGGACGTCATGCGAAGCACTAAGGGGGGGGGAGGAGGAGGTGAGAACTTGTTATAAACTTGATCGATATTTACATAGCATGCGTACAAGTCCACGAGGTATTGAAACACGATAAATTTCCAAGTGCACTTTCGTGTTATAATCACATCATCAGGGAGAATACAAGAAATATAAGTCAGTTGATATATATATATATATATATATATATATATATATATATATATATATATATATATATATATCTGTGTCGCTGTTTCTATGTTCACGTCAACCTACGCCCTCATTCTAATGTATCATCTTTCTCTACGTCCCAGCTCTATTCCCACTTTCAACCGTAACTCACTGTATATATTTATTCGTGGACACACAATAAAATAAGAATATGAACAACGTAACAGATGATATGCATTTCCAGAATGATTTAGGAGACTTTGTGTAAATTCCAGGAAACAGAATCACTCAGGTCAACACATATCCAGCAAACTTTGCTGCTCGTTCAATGGGCAATGCGTTTCTGATCAGGTGTGGGGAGGGACTTCCTTCGTATCCTGTATACACACACACACACACACACACACACATATATATATATATATATATATATATATATATATATATATATATATATATATATATATATATATATATATCCCTGGGAATATAGCAGAGAGAATACTTCCCACGTATCCCCAGCACGTTGTAGAAGGCGACTAAAAGGGGAGGGAGCGGGAGGTTGGAAATCCTTCCCTCCCGTTTTTTAATTTTCTAAAAGAGGGAACAGAGGAGGGGGCCAAGTGAGGATATTCCCTCTATGACTGAGTCCTCTGTTCTTAACCCACCTCGCTAACGCGGGAATTGGCGAATAAGTATGAAAAATAATATAGTATACTCAATATAGACGATATTATAATATTACAGATATGACTTACATACGTGCTACACCTGAATGAAAAAATAAAATACATTATCTAAGTCTCTGAGAAGAAGTCCTCAGGGTGTAGTTATAACAATGCTTTGCACACGTTTTATTGGGTTAAATGGTTGTCAAAAACTTATGGCCACCAAGCAAGGATCCCTACCATACGAACCAATAATGTTTCAAGCTATTATTAGAACGTGGGTCGCTTCAAAGGCTTTGTGGCTTGTGACAATGGAAGAAAAACACATGAAATGCATCTTGCTCATATGACATTACGAAATTTGCTGTCCTTTAAGAGGGACTTTTTGGAGCGGGAGGTTTTGCAAAGACATCTTCCTTTAACAATACCATCTTCGAAACTTAGGAAAGCAGCGATCTCTCTTGAAAAGAACTCACCCCTCGCTTGTACGAGCCACATTACCATGAATCCATTTTCTGGTAGTGTCAGAAGCAAAAGCCACTCGAAGTTCTTAGTTTCCTTCCCATAGACTTTTCCAACCCACTTGGATGAAGGTAACGAAATAAGACTTTGATCACTGAACGAAGTCAGTCGCAACCTATCTATACCCAGTGCAGAAACGGTAAACGTCTAAAAGATCTAAAATTCTAAAACATCTATTTCAAACAAGCTTAAACCCACCCAGAGCACAGCTAAAGGCTCAACATAACCCGGAAGTCCCTGGGAGAGGCCCAAGTAAAGACACAAAACCCTAAAATCTTACATTTCTTGTCGTCGTCAAGAAATATTGAGTAATCCGCTTGCACCAGTGGCGGTGTTAGGTGGGAGAGATTCATTGGGCAACAACTCAGTTATATTATAACAGCCTGAATGAGACAATGAATGAGGCCAGTCTTATGTCTCATCCGTCAGGTTCACAACAGAGTGGATGCTCAGCCCAGGAATGGGTAGGATGGCTAACGAAGAATGCCTTTGTGTCGGTGAGAAACGACAGTTGTGAAAAATGGCTGGGAACGAGGCCAGCATACGAGGGAATAGGTGTAATATTTGAACTAACAAGGGTAATGAATAGAAGTAATCAAAAGTAATATATAATAGGGATAATTTTTGAACTATCGAGCAAAAGTTTTTGAACTAACGAGCAAAAGTAATAATCAGGGATGATTTTCAACTAAAATAAAAGTAATAGATATTGGGGATAATTTGAAGATATAATCAAAAGTGATATCAGGGATTATTTTAACTAACATAAAAGTTATAGATATCAGGGATGATTTTTAACTAATAATCAAAAGTAATAGATAGATGGGATGATATGAACTATAATCAAAAGTAATAGCTATCTGTGATGATTTGAACTATAATCAAAAGATTCTGTTAAAGAGCAAGGCTCTGGGTCAGCTATAAAAGCCCCAGATAACGGCACTAATTAGGAACTGTGAATGACATGTTAATAATCACAGCTAATGAAATGTTTTTCTTTTTATGATATTCGCAAAGAAAGTATAACTGTAATCCAAGGTTACAGAGGCTTCAGCTGAACTGGTGTAGAGAGGAAGACGAGTTGAAACGTGGATCAAACTGAAATGTACATAGTCGCATTCGGTTCACGGCTGGGGAGGGCCTGGTAAATTAACAGCATCGCTAACGAATAATTTACCTACGGCCAGCAGTCAGTATTCTTAAGAGATAATGTAACACCGGAGATAAAGAAGACTTTATCCTTTTTTTTTTTGACGATGGCTGCCAAAAACAAACCCCACCCTTCCACCGGATGATGACTGGCTACCTACGGCTTCAAGTCGTCGCGGTTTAATAGTTGATCACTAGATTCATATAGCGGAGGTCACGTCTCCCGGGGAGTGGGAGGCATACGATCATCAAAGCGGCTGCCTGGGATGCAGCGGTTCGTTCCCTCATCCGAGCATGGTTGGCATGGTGATGTTTGCCTCGTGTACACAAGACCAGCTACTCCGTCGCGTCAAAGACCCCGGGCTAAGCTAGGCTCTCTCCTTGGCCTCGGTACTACCGAACCCTTTCCGCTGCAATATACATGAGGAGCTGGAGATTCGGAAGGGAACGAGTGAGTTGGGGGGGGGGAGGAGGAATACATCATTCGCCTGTTCCAGGCGCTACATCGCCACGCAAGGGAGAGAGAGAGAGAGAGAGAGAGAGAGAGAGAGAGAGAGAGAGAGAGAGAGAGAGAGAGAGAGAGAGAACGAAACGAGATACTCGAGGAGGGGAATTGTTTCTTTGTTACAACCAAATGCTTCATTGTGATCATAAGCGTCGATCGTAATCCTGATGTATAAATCCCGAAAAAAAAAAAAAAAATAAACATCTACGTTATATGTTGTACATACACTTAGGTCTAAGCCTTTATCATACTGGATATCCTCGTTTGAAAGCCTCTTACCACTACAAAGGAGATATACCAGACTGTGAAGTTTATCGTGAAGTGAAGCGATGTTCATAGCTATCATGCACGGTATCAAAGTGTGTATATATATATATATATATATATATATATATATATATATATATATATATATAGAGAGAGAGAGAGAGAGAGAGAGAGAGAGAGAGAGAGAGAGAGAGAGAGAGAGAGGCTCAAAATATAGAGCGAGGCCTATACCTCATAAGTTATGATCCAGCGCCACTCACAAGTCTCGCGGTTCTGCAAACTGATTAAAAGCTTCAGTCAATAAGCTTTGGTTACGCATCAAAGCTTAATGTTGACGATGTGGCCCAACAAGGCTTGGTCTTGACCAGGAACAACACCTCAGCCACCTTACCCCTGACAACTCCACATTCCTCACCATAATCGGTTGCAAACTGGTTTTTGGTTCAGAATTTCAGCATTTCTTCGTAAACATAAAATGACTCTTGTTTATGGTGTGTGCGTGAGGTGGGGGAGTGTTGACTCTGGGGTCTGGTGGCGTACCCTGCTTGTTATATATTGTACACTAAGTTACAATTACACTGCCTTACGGATAATTATTGCACCATGCTCATGAATGAATGCCAGATCGACCACATAACTACGGTATACGGATACGCTCTAAGCACTCTCTGCACGGGTACCAAAATCGTACACACAGGAGGCGCTCTTCACCTCACGTGCCGTGTACATACACGCAAGTATTCCTCTGCTTCCAAAATACCATTATAAACCCAGCAGGTAAACGTGCACACAAACTGTTCATTGTAAGTGGGGATTATCCATTAAGGATATACTGTGGCCTCGGAGAAATCTCTGCCCTAAACTCCGACGTATAATTTATCTTCCTTCCCCCCTGCACACGGACGCCTTTCGCTCTATCATTCAGAGGCTGACAGTGTAACCTGCATGAAGAGATTGTAGCATGCAGGCAAATACTCGCGCAGCGATCCCAACCCAATCATATTTTGCCCTAACGTAACGAGCACTCAAGAACACCTAATATCATTCAGCAAGTCGCCACGCTGACAAGACACCTTCAAGGGTGCCTTATCCAGCGATCAGAGCATCACACCACACTCGTGAAACACGCAACACACCATACCACATCCAGCACATGAAGTGTTGTTGGCTGATCACACAAACACTTCTGTCTCCTCCCGTCCGCTTCGCTCACCCCGTTTCCACCACAGCTTACGTCTAAGACGGCAGAAGAGAACCTCGTTGTGGACCAATCGGGTCTCAGCGTTGTGTGTCTCTTCACTTGTGTAAGCATAGCGATACAGTGTGCACGTAAATACGCGCCTTATCATCTCGCACGCACGGCGCTGCACACTGCACGGCACTGAGCACTGCAGCACACTCAGCACTGCACTACGTTCAGCACTGCGAGTCCGCCAGCGGCCGCCCACCCGCTTCGAGTTCAGGTAGCCATCAAGCATGATATACCACGACGGGCAAACGATATATTTGCTCATAAACCGTGGACCGAAGAGCCTCTGAAGGGGCACTCAAAAATCTTGGTAAAGTTTGTGCAAGTTCTCCCAAGGAAGCGTTCTGACGTCACGCGAGAGAGTGAGAGAGAGAGAGAGAGAGAGAGAGAGAGAGAGAGAGAGAGAGAGAGAGAGAGAGAGAGAGATAGAGATAGAGAGAGAGTACACGGGAACACAAAAAGGGAAGTACAGATAAATCTTTGTTGGTTTACGACGAGGTTATCAGTAAAGTTCCTACACAGACATGGGATGAGGATGGAAAAAAAATGATAAAAAAAATACGGTAAGAAGGAAGGCTCTCTCTCTCTCTTTCTCTTCTCTCCCAGCACTCTATTTCCTCAGGCAACATGGCCGGCAGGAGAAGAGAACGGTAGAAAAACCACTAATTTCTGACGTGAAACAAGCTTGGAAATTTACGGGAGAGAACGAAGTGAAATGCTTATCTATACTGTCTTATTACACGCATGAGATACTTATCTGTACTATCTTATCACATCCATTAAATACTTATCTATACTATCTTATTTCGCTGGTGAAATACGAATCTATACGATCTTATTACAATGATGAAAAACCCACCTACAGTACCTTGATACATTGATGAAATACGTACCCATACTATCTTATCACACTGATGAAATACGCATCTATACTATCTTACTACACTGATGAAATATATATCTATAGTACCTTAATACACAGGTGAAATACGCATCTATACTATCTTATCAAAGTGATGAACTACTTACCCATACTATTTGGCCACACTGTTGAAATACTTCAGTATACATCTTGCTACGCAGTGCTATTTTATCTGGAATGAGAGAAAAAGCCATTAGTACTGTAACGCATAAGTAATAAGGTGTGTTTGTGGCGAATGTTTTTGTTTCAAATCTCATTAAGGGTTTTCATCTTTAATACTTAAAACCTTATCGGTGTGTCACAGTTTTACGTATTATTACATAACGCGCGGGCGCGCACATCCAGCAAACGGCTCCTAAACATATCCACATACACTGCTCAGATATGGACAAAAGAAGAAAAACGGATTAAAGCTGTAGCATCTGGTAGCAATGTGTGGGATGCGAGTGCAAGCACCAATGACCTAATATTTTACCTCGAAGCAGAGCGGCACCATATTCAGGGATCTTGACCACATACATGACCCGCAGAGATAATGCCAGGCATAAAGGATTCCCCTACTCATTAGTGCACTTCTCAGAAACACACTAGAATGACGAAGACAAGACGAAGAAAGGCGGTTGGTGTCTTGCTCTTAAAGTGGATTCTAATCTTTCGCCGAGATATCTTGCAGCTTTTGATAATGTCCTTACATTTTTCTACAAACTGATAATGAGCCTCACAGGAAAATAACGGTAAGACTAGTTTACAAGATCCCTAAACTAGATTACATGACCCGTGGACTAGTTTACAAGGCCCCTGGATTAGTTTACCAGGTCCCATAAGACTTTATGGGGCCTCTAAATAAACCTCTAATGAGTATGATTCGATTAGACTGGAATATTTTTACATAATGGTATGAAGGAGGGGAGAATCCCATTCCAACAACTCCGTGTATAGATAGGCTCTATCCAAACCTAATATCATCCCATTCCATCAACCGTGTACAGACTCTGCTCAAACCCAATAATATCATTTCCTGAAGAAACTTTTCGTAACTCAGACGTATTAGGTATAGTTCTGGCCACAAATAGCTGGAAAAAAAAAGCTTGGCACAAGTGATCACTGACAAGTCGATTTTGTGATTAGCTTTGAATACTTTTACATATCCAAAGCAACGAAAAAATCATTAGATTTTAGACTCATGAATTTTGATTGGCTTTCCCATTCCTCTTGACAAGATGCTCAGATCAGCAGAGGGAACGTATGTGCCGATACACAGCAGACGAACGGTTCTTTGCCACAACGAACTTGATATAGTTCAACACTGACATAACAGCCTGTTGTCTAAGGCAGTAGCACAAGAGAAACACAACCAGGACAATAACCAACATGACAGAGTCAGTTACGGTGATAATCCCAGAAAAAAAGGAAAAATACATATGTATCGAAGTAAGTCTTGAGCTCATATTGCACAGCTTCCTCTCGAACCAATCCATTACAATCGTCGACGATGGAGTGACTTCCCCCTCCTATACTATCACCAGCAGTGCCCCCTCGGGGTTCTGTCCTGTCGCCGGCTCTATTTCTTTCTCCACAAGAATAATCCTCTTTCTTGGATCCTATTCACTCTTACGTGGACGATTCCACCGATCACATTTCAACTCTCTTTTCCTCTCCTCCTCACTCTAATAATCGTTCTTTTTCTCGCACTGAACATATCTCCTTTCGTAATTCGGACCTTTGCAGCATTTCGGAATGGGGAAGCATTAACATGGTCAAATTCAGTAATGCTAAAATGCTCTTTCTACATTTCTTCTTTCTGAATATCATCCTCTTACCTCTTTACCGCTTCAAAATGCAGTTCAACCCTTCAGTAATATAAAATGAATTAAGCATGACCATATGTTTCACTCTACCCAGGAAGCTCTACATAAACTCAAAAAGCCTGCTTCCTGTAAGCTAAGGATTATGTATAGCATCACTCTTATAAGGAGCTATCTCTTATGTACTTTTTTCACCTCTGTGAAAAGTACTGCTCACATACCTGGGATACTTCTTCCACCAACTCTATCAGCCAGATTGGAATCGGAAGCCTTCTGCCTCGTTAATTCGGCAAGGCACCATTTTTCTCAAGCCATTCCTTTCTTTTCTTGCCGTAATGTTGCTTCCGTCTCCCTGCTTTGCAGATATCATTTCAGCTGTTACTATCGTGAGCTATATCTCCGTCTGTCCATTCCTCCATGTCATGGATCTGTGGCACGTGAATGACTGCTGCTTCCCGTGACTTCTGTGGGAGACAAACCAATCGAGAATTGACCGTTGTGATTGTATTCTCCATATCCATTCACATTTCTAAGACTGATAGTACTTTTTTTCCACGTTCTGTGTGCGTATATGATAACGTTTCAATTTGACGTCTTGAGTACGACCACTCTAAGGACGACCACTGAACACACTGAGTTTCTCAACCTAACTTATCCTTGGATGCAGTGACTTTACGTTGAGCAATGAATTCTTGGTACTCATGGGTAAGTCATCATACTCCGTCTCTTCCTAATCCCGCAAGGCTTTGGAACTCTTTAGCCTCTCGTGTCTCTTCTTTTGATAAACTATGACCTCCCATTTTCTAAAGGCAGATTTTCCACTTTCTCCAAAACTCATAAAATATATTTTTTCCTCTCTCTCCCTCTCTCTATCTCTTTAAGTCCTCTCGTGTCTCAAGCAGGTCCAAGCCTCAATGTGGACTTTTGTCCAACATGAAAAAAAGAATACAATAGAATTTTACTTCTGGCATTAGTGTACATTAAGTTAATTTGGCTTTGTGATTTATGAGGGCCTTGGGAATCAATTGTCTGGAGCCCGTGTGCGAGTTTGAGCCATTAGTCGTACGTGCATGTGCAGCGAGGCGGGAAATTCCATCTACCTGAGCCTGATGAATGACCTCAGGCTGATCTAATCTGCCCCTGCTGAACAGGGCAGGGTCACCTGATACCTCAGTTCTTGACCTGTGTGCAGAGAGGTGCGAAACTCCGTCTACCTTGATTTGGTCAGTGACCTGTGCCTGAACTCATCTGCCCATGATGGGTAAGGACGTGTTTACCTGACACCTCTACCGCCTTGAGTCCTTGCATTAGATTTCTAACTAAGCTGCTAAGGCTGTCTTACCTGATCCCCTACTACCACCCAGGGTCCCTCCATCAGATTTCTAACTAATCTGCTGCTTTATCACCCTCGAACATACTCACTAACCTTGTCTAAGACTCTACTAACACGGACCTTCCCTGTTCTGTTGAGAGTGAGGACAATTCTACCATAATGGCCTCTAAGTGGTCCCACAGATCGATAAAGAATGCATTATAATTCTCCCGACAGATGAACTCAATTCACATGTTAATACCTAACATTCCATTGGGCGTGCCTGCATAATATCTGAACAAAATCCTAATATAAAGAATTTATATAAAGGATTTATATTAGACGGCGCTGCAATCAGCAATAGGGAGAAAATGGACTCCTTTGTGGTAAGGAGTTCTTCGTCGAGAGTGGACTCAAATGATACATTCATATTGTTGTTCTGACTCTCTATTGGCTTACTATTATTTCTACTTTTTAACTTCAGCGTAGATCAGGAAAAATACAAGGTATGTCTATCTCCCTCTCTTGGTGAGAACACCCTTGGCAGAGTCCCTTTGACAAGTGGAACAGCAGATGTGAGAGGCGAGGTGCAAGCGCCAGGTTTTGTGACTGGTCTGCCCTGTGGGATGCACCAGGGACGACATCCACTCTCGACTGACGTCAGGAAGCAACTGAGAGAGAGAGAGAGAGAGAGAGAGAGAGAGAGAGAGAGAGAGAGAGAGAGAGAGAGAGAGAGAGAGAGAGAGAGAGAGAGGATGGTGGTTTTTAAGGGTTGAAAAGGAGAGGAGAGAGAGAGAGAGGAAAAAGAGTGGCTTGATGAGAGACGTGAGGTAGGGGAACGAGGACAATAGAGGGAGGGGCACGGGAAAGACGTTGTGATAAGCATAAAAAGGTACGACAAGAAGGGGGGGGAAAGAGACAAGTAGTTGTGCAACATGAGGGACAGTGGAGCCATTAAGGAACTGCCATACAGGGAAGTAGCACCTACGCAGAAAAAATATTTTTCAGAGAAATATGAATATACGAGGAAAAAAAAAAATTATATATGTGCAGGATAGAATAACGATGAGAAGGGGGAGGACCAGATGACAGTATCATAACCGTACCTGTGTGGATGGGAAGGAAAAGTAATAGGAAATACATGGTAATAACAACGCAGAGCTGGAACAGACCTAGAGTCAGTGAGTTGAAGATGTAAGGTGCAGTGAAAAAAAAAAAATTATTCTGAGAGGTCGAAAGCATACTGACTTATATAGAGCTAAGAACGTACTAATGCGAGATTAAAAACTTATTGACACAAGGCCAGGATCGTCCTGACTCACAGCATAAACCATCTATATACCAAATTACATAGATGGAACAGCGGAGGGAAGTAATTCTGAATTACCAGTAAAGTACGAAAAGGCCAGAAAAACAGGGAAAATATCAAATATTATACAAGTACATCTGAAATGTCTAAATGAATTAAAAGGAATAAAGTTAAGAGTGTAAGTGTACAATGCCGGGAAGCCTAATAGCTTAAAATAAGACAAAGCAGAGTAAGGCAGACTCGTGTAATACAAACTTGAATTATGTGAAGTATAATAAAGTATGACAGATTAATGTACCTGAGAGAGAGAGAGAGAGAGAGAGAGAGAGAGAGAGAGAGAGAGAGAGAGAGAGAGAGAGGAAGGAGAGAGTCAGGAGTATAGCAGGCAAATATGCATGCGTTTTTACGTCCAGCGGTAAAAAAAAAGAAAAAAAAAACATTAGGGAATGTTAATCAAATAATGGAGTTGAAATAAAAGATAGAGTAAAAGTCAAGCAAAATGGCACAGATGGAGAGCACTGCAAAGCTTTGCAAGTCCAATAAAAGAAAAAAAGGAATTCTGAGATACGACTTATGGAGAAAAGCAATTCATGGTAGAACGTCAAGTAACAATGGAACAAAGAAGAATGTGAAGGAAGAGACGTTAAAGCCAAGGCATGGGAATGATAAGAGTAAACGAAAGTATACGAGAATGGAAGCAGTAAGAGAGGATCACGGTATTACAGAATGCACTGACTGGGGGGGGAAAAAGGTCAAGTTTAAAGGGAAAGCGTGTAAAGGCCGTGAGTAAGACAAGAAACAGAGTGGAAATGAGAGATATACATGGTGAGCATTATAGAGGACATTGAATACAGAGAAGGAAGAGAAAGAACGTCAAGTGGAAATGTAATCGTTCTGGCATAAACAGAGTGAAATACTGGTAATCTTTTAACATTAAGGTTAGGAGCGTTTTGAGCCGGAGGCTGTGTGTGATTGTCATTAGTACATGTGATCACTAATGGCGATTAATGTTTGTATATTACGGGGTCCTCCCCACACTTCATCCCCTTAAGCCTTGCTCCCATTCTTCTCTATTGGTCTTCCCCTCTTCGTTTCAATTTCCTCTCCTCCCCTTTCCTATTTGCCCTTCTTATGTACCTCCTTTCTCCAATTTCTCTTCTAATATCCTTTCTCATTTTCCACCTCCTCCCCTTTCCCTTTCTCTTTTCCTTCCTCTCATTCCTCTAACCCTACTGTTTCGCTTCCTCATCCTGGTACTTCCTTTCCCCCTATTACACTTCCTCCTCCTTCCACCCATATCCTTCTCCTCTTCCTCCTCTTCTTTCCACTCATCCTTCCCCTCTACTCCTTCACCTCCAGGTTCTCCTCCTCCTTGTCCCTCCATTCCGGGAAACTATCAACAACCCCCAAGTCGATGGAGGAACAGCGATGAGAAAAATGTGTAGTTCAGGTGTCGCCCACTTTGTTCAAAGTTTAATATACAAACCCTTAGTGTGTCCTCACCTGGGGGTCTCGTGCCTCCAAAGCTACACAAAAGAAAAAAGTAAGGCCGACTCTCAAGCACGACGGGGGAAATGGAGAGTTAGTGTCTGCAGGGTCGACGGAGGGAGTGCGTCTGTTTACAATTGTCAACCGGAATTCAGGGTCAAGCGAGAAAACAACGTCCACCAGGTAGAGGGAAGGGAATTACAACGTCAGCGACGGGAGGGGTTGACGGGAGGACAATATTTCATAGCCGCAGTGTCAGCGGAGGTGGATCGTTCGGTTTTGCAGGGGGTCGAAAGAAGTGGGTTGCGTTCAGATCTCTGGGTTCAGTCTATCCATTCTGACGGTTCACAGACCTTAGAGAGAGAGAGAGAGAGAGAGAGAGAGAGAGAGAGAGAGAGAGAGAGAGAGAGAGAGAGGCCACGTCCGACTTTTCGTTTCCAGAACATCCAGGTGACAGAAGAACGAAAGGCTATGTATGAGTTGTACTGTAAGTTCTTAGCTGTGTTAGTCAAGCTCGATACACTTAGGTTCCGGTCTCCGGACCTCAATGAGACTCGGACAGAAAAACTGCTACAGAGATGTATTATTTGATTTCCATAAGAAATTAGACTGAAATGAAGTTCGCTGCGAAGAAGAACTTTTTTACCCACTACAGAGATTTATTCGCCTGTTCTAGGGTCATAAGTTAAACATCTACAACATATTTTGAACGCCAAACACCGATATCGGCGATCATTAGATGGTGGATTCACGAACTGCATTACTGATGGGGTTAGTGTGAAGCTTGCATTGTAGGAGGGAGGTGAGGGAAGGGATGTTTTAAACCACTCCCAGGCCTGCTGCCTGAGCACCTCGACCACGTCAACTTCCCGACCTCCACACCACTTGCAGCCAGCCACTACCACGGCTCTACCCAGCCACATCAGCTCTCCCTGACCATATCACCTGTCCCTCCTCCTCTAAAATCATCTGGTTTATGTCTTTCATTCCTCTCCACTCCACCTTAACCTTATGTCTCCTCTTTCCCTATCCTTATCTCAGTCAGTCAACTGCTTGCGACATTAACCCTCCATTCCTCATCTTCTTACTCATGTTTACTCATCTCAGTCCCACTTTCGTCTTACTTTGACCAGAATTATGCCTTCGCTCATTTGCCCATTTCATCGTTAATCACACGTGCTCTCTCTGTATATACATCGTCCGCCACTCTCTCTCCTCCTCCAAGTCCTCTCTCTGGCTCTCCTCTCTCTGCCACACTCTCCCAACCTTCCTCTTCCTACCAGTGGTGCCTCAATCACCCATCCCCTCCTTCTTCCCTACATCTTCCTCTCCATGTATTCCTCCTCTCCCTCATCTTCCCGTCCTCCATCCTGTTACCACCACTTCCTTCCTGGTCACCCAATCTTCATCTATGGACCCCATTTCATGACCTGTCCACCTCCCCATACCCAACATTTTCGACCACGACCATACCCCGCTTGCTGACTCCAAGTACCTTTTCTCTTTACCTTCCCTTATACCTGAATTCATCCACCCTCCTCCCCCAAACCGTAACTCATCCCTTTGTTCCTCACCCAAATCTTTCTGAGTCACCCTCCCTTACTCAGTCCCACCCTCATAGAAACGAACCAGCACCTTACCTCCCCAGACACAGCCCCGGTCCCACAAATCCATCTGCCATCCCAGGACCACCAACCACCCCCCACCCTCTCTCTCTCTCTCTCTCTCTCTCTCTCTCTCTCTCTCTCTCTCTCTCTCTCTCTCTCTCTCTCTCTCCATGTTGGCACCGACTCGGCACGGCAATAATAATCACCGTGTATGACTGTCGTGTGGGACGTTCCATTAATAGCATTATGAACCCAACTTTAATTTCTGCTCCCCTGGAGCCTCAGGCAGACCCGACGTATAAAAGTTTTATCGCCGCTTGCAGGAGACACGCTCACTGGCTACTGAAGTGGCCAGTTACCAAGAGTACCCGCTTACTCCCATCGTCCGTTACCCACTTCTGACGTTTTCCTTGCGCTGCCCCTCCTCTTCCCTCATCATTTTTCCCCTTTCCCTTGTGTTCCACCATATATCTGTCACCCTCCTCCTCTTCCACCATCATTTTCTTCTTTTTCCTCTTATTCCACCCCTTCTCTGCCACCCTCTTCCACTATTTTCTTCGAGTCCTCTGCCCCTTCCATTATCCTCTTTTCTTCATAGTCTTCCACTATCTTCCTATTGCCATGGTCTTTTTACACGAACCTCCCGTTTTCTTCCACTTGTGTCATCTTTCTCCTTCACTCTTCCTTTTACACCATCTTCTCTTCCTCCTCTTCCATTCCTTTTATAATCGTCCTTCTTCTCTTCCACCATCTTCTCGTTGCCCTTCTCCTCCTGCACCATCTTCTTTCCTCCCGTCTATCATCCTTGTACCTCAGACCTTCTATCACCCTCTGGCTCTTCTCCTGGTCCATCATCTTCCCCTCCCTCTTCGCCGTTTTGCTCTCCCTATACTGTTTTCTGCAAGCCCATAACTTTACAGCATTTAGCCATAATCAGGATCTGTAACAGCCACAATCCTGTACCGTACTTCGCTCTTGCACCATGGTGGTGCGTCATGGTCGTCTAATGCACACGTACTTAAAGAACAGTACCTGATACATCTCTGTATTACGCCAGTGTAAAGTGGTGTCATACAGTTTTAAAGTAGCGCACCATAGCCACTTTGTATTGAGTTGTACCGTCTTGTCCGTCCGCCCTATTATTTCACAGTGGTACCCTCCTGTACATTCAGTGCAGTGCTTATCCAGTGCGACATCTTATTGTACATTGCCACAGCACTGTACAACGACAGTGCCACTTTATCATCTTTTCTTACACAGATGGAACACATTTTGGTACAACTATTGTACCATACTGCACCACGGCCCTGCACTGTAATCTTATCTTGCAGCGCCAATATAACGTAGATGAGAGAACGCTTTTCTTTATGACTGAAACACGCCCGAGCTAGGAGTTTATACTATCTTTAATTGCAGCGTAATAATCTTTACTGTAGCGTTGCGTGATGTTAATGTGTTATGTTATCCAGTCATGGTGTTCCTAAGAACTCTTTTACTTAATTGCCAAATAAAGATTCCGACCAAGGTTTTCAGAGGGAGACATGCCACTACCATGGAGACATACCTTCACCATGAGGTACTTCAAATTGCGTCCCTTATATATTCATCTACTCTAAAGACTATATCGTCAACGGTGTTTGAGGGGAATAGTCTCTCTGATGTAATTGGTAGCTTCATCAGCGGTAGGCAAGACATTATGAAGTCTTTGTTGAAGAACCGTTCCAGCATCATACCCAGCAAGAGTGTACTTTAAATTAATAACTTAATAGATAAGAAGCATTGGAAACTCTTCTGTACATCGATCAATCGTACCATCATTCTCGTTCAGTCAAGGTTCTCATCTAGCTGTTATCCATCCACTGTGCTATCCGATGAATGAAATCACATCCACCGAGTCTTTTACCCACTGGATATGCCTCTTGCCTAGACCCACTTGCTCTCCATAATCTTAGACCCGGCATTGTTTGAGAGCCATCATAGGTGATATTTACGTCAATCTATTTATGGCAAATCATTACGATGCTTTGTTATTGACAATATCTACGAGCGAGAGATGTTGGGTTGCGTATAAATTAGCTTGTGGCACTTGTACATGTGAAGTGTCTGACTTCTCGTCTGCCAGCTTCTGGGCCGATGATTGCTTAGAAATCGTCTGACAAAACCATACTGGACAAGCAACCAAGTAGGCAACTGGGATATGTGCTTTCATGTCCTCCCTCTTCTGCAAGCGTAACTCACTCCACGGGAGACCTACGAGTTAAGACTAACATGATACCTAATCAAGGTAGCCATATGTTTAAGCGTCTTGCCAAAGCCATTTACATGAGAACTTTGGGTTTAGATCATAAGGATATTCCTATACAATAATCCATAGTGATGAAAACGTACGACTCAAAACAATTGTATTACATGTGAATTTCCTTGCTCGCAGTAGCTTCATTACTGGTTAAATGCAATCACCTAAAAACGTACGTGCTTTTCACCAACAAGGCTCGAACTTCCGCCTCCTAACTCTCCTAGCTCTCACTCTTGTGGCGTCGAGTCGAGCATCAACTGATTGGAGTTAGTGTGTGATTCCTTTAACGTGCGTGTGTTATGAACATATTTCTCGAACTTAACAAAGGAATCTGTAAGTCCATGACGAATGCTCCTTTTCTATTTGTTAAGGATTTAGGTCTTACATAATACGAATCATACGCTACAATCAGCCTGCTGTAGAGAAGAGCAGCATATATCAACATCACATGCAATATCCCTCTGTACCACAACGTATCAACTTTATCATGTTTCTTTGTATGTGAAATTGCGCCTCTGTTGTGCAAGTCTTGTTACCTATTATGTCTCCCTTCGCAGGAGGGAAGCTTTCTTGTTTTTACCCTACTTTCTTTCGTCTCAATTTTTGGCTTTCCAGTGATCAGCACCCTAACCCTGGTTTACTGAAGATTAATTTTTTGCCCAGACTCGTAAAAGGATAGGTCAAAGGCCAGTACTGTCGAGGGTGCAGTGCACATGTAGTATAGCGAATGCACTGCATATACAGTACGGCGAATGTAGTATAGATTAAGGTGTGGTTGAGTCGAGGATGTAGTGAAGCTGGTCTTTATCCTGACCCACAAGTGTCAGGAAAAAGGCTAATGATGTTGAGGATGTAGAAAATGCTAAAGAAGATGCATCTTTAGGCAGTTATATTATCCTAATTGGTTAGTGAACAAATCTTACTGGAAAGCTAGGAAGACATTTTATACTTCTCGTAACAAAAATGTGACAAGGATAATTTTAAATGTCTAATGTCGTTCTAGTCTCCTGACTTAGCTTGTCTAAGACATGTTCTTAGAAAAAAAAAAAAGTGCTTCTAATGTTACTTTCCAATACAATAACACCATCAGTAAGTACTTAAATAAACAGTAGGTCAAATCATTCAACAATTGGGAGTGTTTACGCCGTAAAATGTACGGCATGTAAGTATATTCATATAGGCCAGACAGGAGAAACTGCAAAGGATAGGTGTTGTTGGCATCGTCATTCAATACGTTGGGACGACCACAAAATGCGATCACTAAACATTGTCATGAAAATGATCACCCCAAAGATCTTGAAAATCCCGTTATTCTATACCCCTCTGCTGATTATGCCACACGCAACGTCATTGAATCTGTCTTGACGGCTAATAAAAAGAACTTTAGTTTGTCCCCAAGCAATTCTAAAGCCCATCCTAACATTAACCAAATCATTATAAGAGAATTAACAAAACACGAGAACAGAAAAAAAAGTAGTTCAAGACACACCCAGCTACCCAGGTCAATCAACGCCATGTGACCCCCGTTAATCACTCTTCCTTACAACGGTTACTGCCAGACAAAGCGGACATTGCTTGGTATATACAGATTGGTGTTGGACGGCGGAACTCAAGTGTGATGTTGGGATTTAAACAAGATTGTTAAGTACTGGCACATGATGAGGTGGATTGTCTCCAATAAACATGTCGTGCCAAATGTATAGAAATATTACATATGATGTTTGAACTCCGACTGAAGTGCGATTTCACCTTCATGCTAACGTCATGGACTAGTGTGATCATTATATATATATATATATATCTTGTCTAATGAAGAAATCTTTAGATATCTGGAATTGGATCATGCAAAGACCACTGGACAATAGCGATGAAAAGCGTTCACGCAACATCAAGTCGACAAGACGGTTTGAGTGTGAGACACGAAAAAAAGACACACGAATAAAGAAATCTGTGTATACGATTGACGTGCACGTATCATGGTTAGCTCCCTCCTCAACACTGTCATTATGAGAGGCAAGAGGTCTAACAACAATTACTCTGCAAACCTGAATAAGTAAACGCGTAGAAGAAACTACATAAAAAAGGTCCATACTTGCTCGCCGTTTCCCACAAGGAAGCGCAGGAACAGACGAAAGAAAAGGCTTTAGTCACTCATACCCATACCCTAGTCATACACCAAAACCACAGCTCCCCTTATCCACAACCAGGCCCCACAGACCTTCCCGTGGTTTCCCCCGGGTGCTTCATAAACCCTGGTTCACCTAAATACGTATAAACTTATGTTTTCACTGTTCAGCTGGGGTTAATCACCACCAGCTGTGGCATCCCCAGGCAGCCAACAGCTTGTACTGCTTCATATTTCTTCAGTGGTGTTCATATCCGAAGACAAGGCCCTCAGCGAGAGGCCTAATGAGCCTACCAGGTGCTACCACCCTCACCAAAACATAGTTGTGTGTTGTGGCCTACAGACAACAGCTGGCCAAAGAAGCATTACCATTCTAACTTAGGGGTGCTGAAGTGATGCCGGAACCACGATACACACTTTCATCTTATTTTCTGTCTCAATATAGTTACAAGTTAACAGGCTACACTCATCTTTACCCTTACGTACACTGTACACCAATCATTCTTAACTTTCGCCTCTTGTCTTCATCAACACTTACTCTTACCATACTCCGTTGGAGAAAATATTGTTTTTCTCTATTTCGTTTCCGTTCTACTGTCTTCTTGCTCATTTTCTTTCCTATAATCAATAACCTAACCAGTGACGTCGAGAGTGTAATGAGGATGAGGGTTCAGTGAAGATTGGCCTATGAAATTTGACGTAACCAGTGCAGGTTAGGTTAAAGGTCAGTGGTGTCGATGGTGTAGTGATGATGATAATATAATGAAGGTAAGGTTAAAAAACGAACATCAGGGTGTAGTAAGCATGGCTTCTAAACTGACGCGTAAACGCCAGATCAAAGGCCAGTATTTGTCGAGAGTGTTGTGAAAGATAAGTTAATCGGAGGTGAACTGAGATCAAGTCTATTGAGGGTGTACTCTATGTGGATGCGTCTGATAGGGTCTCCCCTAGAAGTAAATTAAATGGTAAGTGACTGTGCATAGGAAGATGTACTTCATCCCCTCACGAATGCTAACGTTTCTAGATTTCCTGGTTTTCCTTCTTCCTCTATCCCCCCCTTTTTCCTTTGATAAAATGAAAATCTTGGAAAACCAATACTGATTTAGTGGCTCTTCATACTTTCCTGCGCATAGAGTTGTATAGTTGCTTTTGTGTGTTATGTGTGTGTTTGTCCATGTGTGTATAAAGCTATTCTACTCCTTATCAAGCTGTGGGTTAGTACAAGATGAACTGCCAAACACTTGGCACTTGAAGGAACAGAACACATAGTGCTGGGTATCTTAGGTGAGCTGTGAACAGGCAACGTCAGGTGATGAAGACGTGTTTAGTAATTTCAGGTGATGCAAAGTCATTTGTTGAGAGTTCAGGAGATTTCGAGTCATGAGTTGTGAGGTCAGGTGGTTTAGAGTTATGAGGTCAGGTGGTGTGGTCAAGTGTTGTGAAGTAAAGTGATGTGGAATCGAGTTTTGTGAGGTAAGGTGATGAGGAGTCACGTTTTGTGAGGTAAAGTTTTGTGGAGCCATGTGTTATGAGGTGAGGCGTTGGTGAGGAGTCTATGTGCTGTGAGGTGTGGTGGAGTAGCGTCCTGTGTTGTGAGTACAGCAGGTGTGGGATTCACGTCTCATTACCTTCTCAGTCCACAATTTATTCTAAAGACTTTGAATCACACTCAACTTATCCACTGACTGACTTACAACAGCAAATCATTATGAAAACTTACATTAAATGAATATCTTAATTCCATGGGTACTTTAGGTAATTAACGTACTCTCACCTCAGTAACGATAAGTGATAACGAACGATGAGTAAATACAGTAGAAAAAACAATTCTAAGTGCCTCCAACGATGCTAACTAAAACCCGTTTTAAAAATCTCGGTATTCCTCTGGGTGTAAGATATATTCTGGTTGATATCAAGAAACTTTAAGGGGAAAACCTTTTTACTCTGTGGATGACGAGGCTAGATAATGCAATGTCAACATGCGCACATTCTGCAAATCCCAGACTCTTAAAGTCCCACGATTTACTTCTGGCATTTTTCCCTCATCCCGTCGTAAAATTACGTATAACGCAAAACCAATATGTTCTTCAGACCCCGAGTTTGTATCTTGTCATATACGTCGAATCCGCCCTCATTTGGGTCTCGCTAACATTCCACACTCGATCTCCCATTTCTTGACAGACTCACAGCTCGACCTCATGACCAAGAGGCTAAAAAAAAAAATTTGAAGATCAATTACCAGACTTTACATAAATGTCCGTAATCAACGTAACAAATGACATGGAATTACATATAAAAAATAAGATTTCCATCCAAATTATCCACTTATGCTCAAGAGGGACCCAGCCTCTGACGCCCCCGCTCACACCAGTACCCTTCATGGGTGATATGACCACACTAAGGCCCAGGGAACACAAGCGACAAGAAGAATCTACGGTCCAAAAATGTTGTCATATGCTGAGGAACCGCCTGCGTTAAACAAGGTCCAAAATAATGACTTCACCATATGAGCCACACACACACACACACACACACACACACACACAATATATATATATATATATATATATATATATATATATATATATATATATATATATATATTTTTTTTTTTTTTTTTCAATTAACCAAAAGAAGGAACAGAGAAGAGGGCCAGGTGAGGATATTCCCTCAAAGACCCAGTCCTCTGTTCTTAACGCTACCTCGCAAATGCGGGAAATGGCGAATAGTATAAAAGAATATAATATATATATCTTTCTTTCTTTCGTACTATTCGCCATTTCCCACGTCAGCGAGGTAGCGTTAAGAACAGAGGAATGGGCCTTTGAGGGAACATCCTCACCTGGCCCCCTTCTCTGTTCCTTCTTTTGGAAAATTGAAGAAAACGAGAGGGGAGGATTTCCAGCCACCCGCTCCCTCCCCTTTTAGTCGCCTTCTACGACACGCAGGGAATACGTGGGAAGTATTCTTTCTCCCCTATCCCCAGGGATGGTAATATATATATATATATATATATATATATATATATATATATATATATATATATATATATATATATACACGAACAAAGTGCACATGAACGCGCGAGTACATACACCAGCTTCCAATCAAACGGATCTTTAACAAGCCAAGCCAGACGTCCATCCGATTACCGGCACTTCGAACAGCCGTGGATCACAGTGAATTCTCCAACATTACGTCGGGCATCAGAACTAACGCACTGCTGGAAGGGAGCTCGCAGATACGAGGGACTCCCTCCATCTTCCACTTAAATAGACTCTCTTACCTAAAACAGGTTACTTAAATATATGAAGGACGTTCATCCAGAAAGGCGTCTCGAAATTAAACTCGGGTGCTTACGTCAAGTGTTGGTCTTCTTGGAGTCTAATGAGGCCACTTTAAAGTCGATGGGGGTCCCCTTCCCTTTAAGGCAACGGCGTCTCCTCCCACAGTTAATGGGATAACGTTAGCGTTTATGGAGGAAAAAATTTAAGCCCATCAATAAGGGAGCTTAATTTTGACTATTACTTGGGAAATCTGGTGCAGCTGTTGCCTCGACCTACAAGTACGATGATAAATAGGGGGAATAGAATAGGTAGGAAAGAGAAGAAATCTTTAAGATGTCAGCAGAAGGTTTAATTTTTGCAATCGGCCGCTTGTGTCCACAAATGTTCTGTGCCAGGACATAGAGAGCGATGGTAAAGGCTATGGAGAACGATGGTGAAGGTTCAAAATAAGATACTTTTGCCCAAGTTCGTGATTAGGTTTACTTTGTGTCAACTTTGCATATTGTCATGACCCTTGATTCACTGTAAGCTCGTCCGTAGTTATCAAAGTTCACCAGTTCTTCATAAATGACAAAAAAAATCCCAAAGAAGGAGACTTGCTTTGCTGACAATGTCTTCAAGAAGTGGAAAGAAAATATTAACATTCTCGGGAATCTTGACTGCGGTGCGTTAATTGTATTCTTTAATTTGTAAAACTTCTAGGTAACCCCCCAAAATAAATCAAACTTGTTCTTTCCTTTTTCTTTCATAACTGTTAGCTGTTTGCCGCCTTAACGAGGTAGCGCCAGGAACAGACGATGAAAACAAATTCACTCGCATCCATTCTCTAGCTGTCATGTATAATGTATCGAAATCACAGCTCCCTATCCACAACGAGGCCCTACAGACCTTTCCTTGGTTTCCATGGGCTGTTTCATTGACATCATCACGTCGACCCTTGTATACCACATCTTTCCAAATCACTCCATCCCGAGCACGCCTTTCACCCTCCTGAATCTTCATGACCAGAACACTCAAAACCTGATCTATATCTTTCGAACCGTTTAATCAGTGATGCCTTCTCCTGTAGATATCGTATGACTTGTTACAGATTAGGGATATTCTTAAAAAAAAAAATGAGCAATTTGTTAAGATCTAAGAATTAATGCAACACTCATGTTGATACAGATACTGCAGATTTCTGCCGATCCTGCATTTTTGATAAATATATTTTGGGACACTTTCCATCCCTTGGCAAACTGAAGCGCCTGTTGTCACAAACAAAATCAACGAACTCTTGTTAAAGGAGACACCCTTAGAATAAACGAGCCCTTGTTAATGAAGACTCCCTTAAAATAAACGAGACCTTGTTAATGGAGACCCCCTTAAAATCAACGAACCCTTGTTAAAGTACGTCCTTTAAAACCAATGAGCCCTTGTTAATGGAAACCCCCTCAAAATAAACAAGCCCTTGTTAATGGAGACCCCCTTAGAATAAACTAGCCGTTGTGAATGGGGACCCCCTTTAAATAAACGAGCCCTTGTTAATGGAATCCCCTTAAAATGAACGATCCCTTAGATATCTAGTAAAGGCTGTACCTTCATGGCCTTTGAAACATCAAGCGGCAAAATGGGATGCAAATCACATTTCGTCAAATGTGGGACAGTGAGGTCATACTTCCCTCCAGCTTATCAACAGGACTGATTCGGAGGCATACATAGTCCTCGATGATAGACGCCCACACAGGTGGCGCTGCTTATAGGTCATCCTCTCAATCTGTTTCCAGTGGGAGGATCCATCTTTCCAAGGCGGGTGTCAGCGCATAGCCCAGGTAATAATGCAGGGTCTGCATAGCAATCGCGTGGGCTGTGTATGTGCTGTAAATATCTCGTAATTACCCAATAATGATCTGATATTCGTCTCATGAATATCCGATAATTAGGTAATTAGTAGTTCATCAGTGATTACCTACTGATTATCTGGTTGTAATAATCTATCGATCAGTGACCTGAGATCTATTCTTAATCGTGCAGTTCAGTGTATAATCCACTGACTACCTGATAATTGCATATTCTCAGTATATAATTCACTGACTACCTGATAATTGCATATTCCCAGTATATAATTCACTGACTACCTGATAATTGCATATTCTCAGTATATAATTCACTGACTACCTGATAATTGCATATTCTCCACATATTCTCCCTAGTAATGGCTGATTATCTAATAATCACTCATGATCCCATATAAGACCTGAGTGGTTATGTTGTACATTCTAATGATTTAATCTACTGCAAATTATTCACCGAGTAAAAGCTAGACACATGATAATATCTCTACCTACTAATCACTCGTGGACTACTGAGCAATCATCTAATAATTCTTGAACAGATGAAGTATACAGGCATTTACTGATACGGAAAAATGAGGCTTTCAGATAAGCATTTGTAGACTTATGGAAGAAAACACGTTCTCTATCACGGTGTCTCTTAATATTCTCAGTCTTATAGACTTGACTATTAAGAGGTAGGTAGGTCAAGAAGACACTACAGAGAAGAGACTGCTATTCAGTCATGTATATCACCTCTTGAAGGCAACAACTGCTCCACATTAGTGATGGACCTTGCATTCTATAATCAATAGTGACATTACCTGAGCCTACATGGAAAAATTATTTGAGATGCATGTCTCCCAAAGTCACATATACCCCTTTTTCAACTCTCTCCATCCTATATGCTATGCGTTGCTCTCTGCTATCTCGAACAGCCTAAGAAGGACTCAGTGGTCCGCTTTGGACCTCCAGTGTCTGGCTCTACCTTTTGCACCAAGACGCTACCTCTCTTAAAACAATTTGAAGTGGTTTTCCCATGTCTAATGGCTTCGAAGAGACCTCCTCAAGACCATATCTCAGCGAAGGATAAGTCCACGTGAAGAAAAGATGGAAATTCCCGAGTGTAACCAAAGGTAATCCCCCCTCTTGCACAAACTACAGCATGTAACTCCCTCCCTTTCAGGGTCCATTTGCCCTAACGACGACCGAGACAAGAAGCTTTACGAGAAAGGATCACACGCGGTTTGGGTTACAGTAACTCGAGCATCAAGTCGTACAAAGTTAAGCTTATAATTTCTCTTATTACCCGGCCCGGAAAAACCCTGTATAAATCCCCAAGCCTCCATGCTCAAAGCAAGGCGACGGCCACGCAGCTCCTCTCACAAAAACCTTCTTCGTAAACTCTCTCTCTCTCTCTCTCTCTCCTCTCTCTCTCTCTCTTTCTTTCTCTCTCTTTCTCTCTCTCTCTCTCTCTCTCTCTCTCCCACCCCTACCCAATTCTGCAACGAAGATGAAAAATGTGATACAAAATTTCAGGAAGAAGGGAAGGGGGGAGGAGTTCTTAACACCCCCACTCTCCCTCCCTCCCCAAGCAGACGATTAATTCTTCCTTCATAAAGGCATAAAGTTCCTCGCATTGAAGCCGTTGGGCTCAACAGTGCCTACTGAAACACACACACACACACACACACACACACACACACACACACAAAGAAAAACAAAACCAACACACACAAAAAAGGAGCGTTTGAAGCGCTTGTGAACACCCTACCACCCCCAAAACCCTCACCCAACCACACCCCAACACTTCACTCCACCCAACCACCCCTCCACTAGTTACGGCCGGCGGGAAAGTTTGTGGGATATTTTCTTTATTTCTTGCCGACCATTCCCTTCTTTTCAGTCGCACAAAAGACCGCATGGAAGCGAGACACGCGCGGAACGACACGTCTGTGACATGAAATCTAAATGCGCCTCACGCGGGAGGAAAACAGACGAGTATAATCGGCTGTGCAACGGGGTGAGATTCAGTCCCCTCTCTGTGCGGTCGTCCCCGACGACGTCACACGCTGGAAGACGAAGGCATTAGAACCTGGAATGTTCCAGCTAACGAGGAGGCTACTGGAGAGCTAACACCAGCTGACGAGGACGCTACTGGAGTGCTAACACCAGCTGACGAGGAGGCTACTGGAGTGCTAAATCCAGCTGACGAGGTTGCTACTGGAGTGCTGACACCAGCTGACGAGGATGTTCCTGGAGTGTTCCAGCTGACGAGGTTGCTACTGGAGTGCTAACACCGGCTGACGAGGACGCTACTGGAGTGCTAAATCCAGCTGACGAGGTTGCTACTGGAGTGCTAACACCAGCTGACGAGGAGGCTACTGGAGTGCTAAATCCAGCTGACGAGGTTGCTACTGGAGTGCTAACACCAGCTGACGAGGACGCTACTGGAGTGCTAACACCGGCTGACGAAGATGCTACTGGAGTGCTGACACCAGCTGACGAAGATGCTACTGGAGTGTTCCAGCTGACGAGCATGCTACTGGAGTGCTAACACCAGCTGACGAGGAGGCTACTGGAGTGCTAACACCAGCTGACGAGGAAGCTACTGGAGAGCTAACACCGGCTGACGAAGATGCTACTGGAGTGCTAACACC
Source organism: Panulirus ornatus (assembly GCF_036320965.1). Lineage (NCBI taxonomy): Eukaryota > Metazoa > Arthropoda > Malacostraca > Decapoda > Palinuridae > Panulirus > Panulirus ornatus. The sequence continues at coordinate 10,907,710 of NC_092251.1, forward strand.
AGCTGACGAAGATGCTACTGGAATGCTGACACCAGCTGACGAGGATGTTCCTGGAGTGTTCCAGCTGACGAGGATGCTACGGCCTCGCCGAAGGTGATTTCGAATTCACGTCATCACTTGCAGGCGGGATTACAAATACGTAATGATACGACTCCTAAACCATTTCTTTCCGTTTTCAGCACAGTATAAGCAATCATATAATGTAGGTGAAATCGCACTTCAGTAGGAGTTAATACAATTTCGTTAAACACGTAATTTTTCGTGGAGACAATCCACCTCATCAGGTGCCAGTACTTTACAAAGATATTCAAATCCCAATATCACACTTGAGTCCCGCCGTCCAATACCAAACTGTACACACCAACCACTGTCCGCTTTGTCTGGCAGTAACCGTTGTAAGGGAGAGTGATTAAGGTGGGTCACGTGGTGGGGGTTGACATGGATAGCTGGGTGTGTCTTGAACAACTTTATGTTTTCGTGTTTTGTCAGTGCTCTCAACGATTTGGTTAATGCTAGGATGGGCATCAAAATTGTCTGGGGACAAATCAAAGTTCTTAGTATTCGCAATTAAGATTCAATGACGTTTCGTGTGGTATATTAGCAGAGGGGTATAGAATAACGTGATTTTCATGACAATGTTTAGCGATCGCATTTTTTGTGGCCATCTCTGCGTACTGCATGACGGTGCCAATAACACCTCTCAGGTTACAGTTTACGGTCTGCCCTATACATTTCACCTTCATGCTATCATCACGTTAGCCAAGGCATTGGCAAGAACAGACGAAGAAAGGTCGCACCTGTTCACATCCATTCTCTGACTGTCGTGTCCAATGCATCAAACTTTAGAGCGTAATTCATCTCACGGTTCACTCTCACTTGACTCACTCCGTAAGAGCTAACACATTAAGCATCATCCGTCTTTCATGACAATGTTCAACACCCACTTCACCACTACATCATTGAACATTTGGCTCACCACACTTAACCTCAGTCAGTGAACTTCATTACTCTCCCCTTCAGCCATATGTTCACACACACACACACACACACAACGCGCCTCACTCCAACTATTCTTACTACTTCTGTCCTTCCCCAGTATTTGTGTCCAGGTCTCCCCCCCAGCAATGCATTAACCTCCCTCTCCCAAGACACTCACCCACTTCAGCTAATGTCTACTGGGTTTTCCGTGATGATACTTTGAGTAATCAGGATCCCATTTTCATTCTTTTTCTCCCCCTTACGTGTGACCACCGTTTTCAGGGTAGCGTCTCTGATTACAAATTAAGGTGCCGAGGGAGGCAAATGGATGTTCTCCGGACTGCACTTCCATCACGACTTTTCCTCACAGTACCACAGCTCGGAGGCTATTTGCATATGAAATGAAATCTCACGTAAATCGCGCCGGATTTTTTTTTTTCCCCCCTAAACGTGAGAAGGGACGAAGGGAAGGGAAGGGAAGGGGTGGGATGTGGATGGGGTGTAAGGAGAGAGAGAGAGAGAGAGAGAGAGAGAGAGAGAGAGAGAGAGAGAGAGTCGTCTACAATTGAAACATCACTTCGTTGAATATAGAGTCATCATCCCCCTCTTGTTTTTCCTCTCGTCCTATCCCTTGAATTTCAAGAGCAGCAGTGGTTGTGCAGCTGGAGGACTCCCTAGATAAAATTGCCTTCAGGCTTGGAAAAAAAAAGCAGCTTGTATTTCATCTGACTAACTGCCTCGATTCACTGAGGATGGAACACGTCCAGAAAAAAATCTCCAAACAAATTAAGAATTCCGGCGCCACCTCCTTGAACGTTCGGTAAAGTAAGACTTGAGAATTTCTTATTTTCAGATAAACACTTAGTTGACCGGGCGTTTTCGGTGATATATTCACATCCTAGATCGTCTTATGCAGAACCCGCCAGGGTAAGGGAGGGCTTCGAAGATCAGGGTAAAACGAGAGGCTTAAAACATTAAGTATTAATAGATAAACAATTATTTATCTAGCTTATTATACATAATCACTGTTTCTTGCGTCAGGGAGGTAGCGCCATGAAACGGAAGAAGAATGGCCCATCCACTCGTATACAAATTTACATATAAATAAAAGCCCACATACGCACATTTACATACATATACATATCAACAGACATTACATACACACACATATCCATACTTGCTTGCCTTCATCCATTCCTGTTGCTACCCCGTCCCACATGAAAACAGCACCGATATCCCCTGCTCGTTCACACACAGTCTCTAGCTGTAGATAGATAAACTATATGCAGAAACTGTTATAAATGACTACAATAAATAACTTGCGCTCTCAACCTATTTTGTTGTTTAGATAGAGTACCGATAGGAGTATTTATAAAAAAAAAAAAAATGATTTCTTTCCTGTAGAAGGCAGTACCTCATCACTGGATTATCTGACGAAGGGCTCATTGTAAAACACGTACAGTATAATGTCGGCTCATATCACGGGTGACGTAATGACATTACACGACCCGACGTAACCGAGCCTGAAGTGACGTGATTGCTAATTAGTTTACGACTGGTTAGCTTTGTTCGTTTTACGGAACGCCGAGCTGGTCATAAACGGAGACAACGTGATCTAATGATCTATGTAACAACAGTACCTGGGGGAAGAACCGAATCAGCATTTATATGATTTGTACTGAAATTGATCTTTCTAATCTCAGAACCTTACGTTTTCTAATCTCAGCAAACCTTTCGGTTAGGACCGACTCGAACTGAACTTCGTGAACTTTTCATGACTTTAACCTGTCCTACGATGGATCAAATTTCATAAGTCTTTTTCCGCCGTGATTCGCTAAGGGGTTCATAGTTATCCACACAGCATTCTATACTTCCAGTGTTCGCTTAGACATAGGGCTATCGCATTAACCATAATGATTTCCTAGAATAAATAGGACTTTTACATGAAACTATACTCAATTCATATACTCCTAAAGCATTTCTGAATTGATTTTCGAAGTTACTTTCGTAATGTATGTAATGTCTCCGTCCATATTTTCTCCCGTCACCTTCATACCGCTGGCGAGTTCACATTATGCAGGACAAAGGGAGGGAGATCGTTGATCATTCGACCTCAGATAAAACATGGATTCCAATGCCTTTAAGACCTTCTGGGCCGCACGCGCGCTACACTGAGGGGATGAAGGCGTTCCACCCCTCCAAGAGAAGCAGATAATCCGTTCAAACCCCTTGAAGATAGTGAGTGGGGCTTTCAATTGTCTCCCTCGTACGAGGCATTGCCTCTAAGCACGAGCCATCAGCTCGCGTTGATTACGTCCCTGCCCTTTGTACACATCGCACGTCGCAACTGCCGGCTGAATGATTTAGTGAGGACTCCGGGACGGCGCTCTTGGTGGTTCTCGAACCCCCTCTCCTCCCTTCAGGGTTGTGGGGCTGTCGCCTTCCAGCTAGCGGAGGATAAGTGCCCAACCTCGATCATTTAGAGGAAGTCGATGATGGTGCCGGATCTCTTAAGGCCTTCGCCAAAATCTGTTTTACTTTACCGAGTACCCGATTGCAAACACGAAAATTTCCCTGTGTTTAGAGTTCGTCATCTCTTAATACCACAATTTTTGTAACGATTGTAAAATTCTGTGTCTGTGAAACTACATATCCGTACGCTGGAAATATCTTTTCCTTCCGATAATGAGATACACTTTAGGAAAAGTATACATACATTCAAGTATTATATTTCCTTCATTATACATGTACTGTCGGTGAGGGAAATATGCTCCCGGTGTGAGTCTTTGACTGACTGACTGTCCAAAAGAAACTTATTCGTTCAATAAATACGATGGTGAAGAAGTTTTCGTAACAAAAATTGCGAGTGTAAAAGTTTTGGGACGAAGGGTCACACTAGGGTAGTGTAAAGGTACACTGATATCTAAGGTAAACATATCAATACTACGATCACACATTCACTGATAAGGTTGATCTAAAGCAATAATACGGTCACACATTCACTGATATCAAGGATGATCTAAGGCAATAACAATGTCACACACTCACTGATATCAAGGATGATCTAAGGCAATAACAATGTCACACATTCACTGATATCAAGGATGATCTAAGGCAATAACAATGTCACACATTCACTGATATCAAGGTTGATCTAAGGCAATAACACGGTCACACATTCACTAACATCTAGGCTTATCTAAGGCAATAATACGGTCATACATTCACTGAATCATCATGATAAACGACCCGTCTTTATCATTTGTAATAACAGGGAGAACATCCACCTCACCTCACCCAGACTTCGATATCGCTACACTCTCGATCTCACACTGCTGATGCGGAGGCTGACATATGGTCTGAGCGACTGAAGAAGAACTGCGAGTACATCAAGAAGGTTAGGACCACAACCATGAATCATAGAACCTACGTAGACGTACGCTACCCTCCAAACATTCGGTTTAAGGACTTTAATTCCCTCTTCAGCCAATCGATGCACCTTTTTCTTTTAAGGAGTTTCAGACTCTTTTCCTTCAGTGACGTTATTCAATACAGTTTTTTTCCCTCTACTTAAACTCACAGTATGATGGAGTTGGTAGTGGTCGCTGGAGTGATTTTTATTTATTCATTTTTCCCCCTCCCAGCATTAGAGAACTCTGGATTTCGTGGTTTAGTAGAAAGTTTGGTGGGGCAGGACGCCCCTGGCCTTCTCTGCTACTGACGTGGGTTTCCCGTTCAGGGATCTGCCGGAAACTTTTCTCCTGACGGCCTGTTTTCTTTAGATTTATCTTCGGAGTACAAAAGGGAGCATCGTTTGAAGAGGAATTTTTGTGATGGCAAAGAGATGACGAGGTTTTGAATATAGGATAAAGTTTGCTGGGGAAGATGTGCAGGTATGTACTTGGGAGAATGTGCAGGTACGTACATGGGAGAATGTGCAGGTATGTACATGGGAGGATGAATATGAGATATGGATTGCTTGGGAAAATGTGTAGGTTTGTACATGGGAGGATTATTATGGGAAAAATGAGTATGTAGCTACCTTTTATCAATTGGGTCAGTTTGGTAACTGGGTCGGCATGGATAAACTAAGAGCCCTAATCATGACTATCTCATCCAAGGTGTTTACCCTAGCCTAAACCAGATACTCAATATACAAACGAACCACTAGAGAAGGATGAACAGGTGGGTTGACTGTGAACCGGTTATCTTGACCAGCTTTCGAACTTTTACAGACTGGAGACAGTTCTAGACTCGTGGGGGATGCATGTATCGAACTTTGCGATCAAATAGCTTTTGTATACAGCCCACGTTTACGAGTCTGATAATCCTGTCACTAATACAATCCACCTTCATATCTGTTCTAAAAAAGACTCCTTGTCTCTTTTCTTTTAATGGTGAAGGCTCCAGTCACTGAAAAAAAGCCCACATCTTGGCCCGGCCTTAATTGAAATATAGAGAGGATTAGGAAACGGAAAAAAAAGGAAGAGTATTTACAAATTTTTGAGAGTGGAAAACCTGTCTTTTGAAATGTGCCAGGTCATAGTTATTGGGAGAGACATGAGAAGGTAGAGAGTTCCAAAGCTTGGATGTGTAGGGAAAGAAGCAGGTTTCAAAATGGCCCACCCTTGTTATGGCCTCTCTTTTACGCAGTCGCCACATGTCATGAGTAAAATACGTTCACGACTGACATCATCCAATTGATTTAAAAACCTGAAGGGTGTAATCATGTCACACTACCCCAACCCTACCACACATCACCTCAACCCTCGCTAACATGAGAATTCCCCCCTGTTACCTCGCACACAACCATGTACCATTACTGAACCCACAGCGACCACTAACATGACCTGTAAACCCTCGCACCGATAATCGTTGAGCCACGGTACGAGAACTTTAAGTAATAAACTTCACCCTGATCAGAAATCTCTTCAGTTGTACTGCGAGGTAGAAAAAAAAAAATGGTCGTAACCTTGGCATTGATCATGCAAAATTCCCATGAGTAGAAAAAAAAAAAAATAGCGCTAACAATGCAGGAATTCCAGGAAATGGTGTAAAAAGGCGAAGAAAAAAAATGCACCAAGTGAACATCAAATTGAAATACTACCCGCGATAATGCAAAAGTCTGATACCATAAAGTACTTTATATTGCAAAAGAACAATAAATATAAAGTTCTGGGAGCGTTGAATAATGTGTGGAAATCAAGGACATTATCTCGGAAAGCAAAAATGGGTACGTTTGAATGAATAGTGGTTCCAACAATGTTATATGGTTGCAAGGCGTGGGCTATGGATAAAGTTGTGCGCAGGAGGGTGGATGTGCTGGAAATGAGATGTTTGAGGACAATATGTGGTGTGAGGTGGTTTGATCGAGTAAGTAATAACAGGGTAAGAGAGATATGTGGTAATAAAAAGAGTGTGGTTGAGAGAGCAGAAGAGGGTGTTTTGAAATGGTTTGGTCACATGGAGAGAATGAGTGAGGAAAGATTGACAAAGAGGATATATGTCTCAGAGGTGGAGGGAATGAGGAGAAGTGGGAGACTAAATTAGAGGGGGAAAGATGGAGTGAAAAAGATTTTGAGTGATCGGGGCCTGAACATGCAGGAGGGTGAAAGGCGTGCAAGGAATAGAGTGAATTGGAACGATGTGGTATACCGGGGTCGACGGGCTGTCAATAGATTGAACCAGGGCATGTGAAGCGTCGGAGTAAACCATGGAAAGTTGTGCGGGGCCTGGATGTGGAAAGGGAGCAGTGGTTTCGGTGCATTATTACATGACAGGTAGAGACTGCGTGTGAACGAATGTGGCCTTTGTTGTCTTTTCCTAGCGCTACCTCGCGCACATGAGGAGGGAGGGGGTTGTCATTGCATGTGTGACGGGGTGGCGATGGGAATGAATAAAGGCAGACAGTATCATTTCATGTGTGACGGGGTGGCGATGGGAATGAATAAAGGCAGACAGTATGAATTATGCACATGTGTATATATGTATATGTCTGTGCATGTATATATATGTATACGTTGAGATGTATAGGTATTTATATGTGCGTGTGTGGACGTGTATGTATATACATGTGTATGTGGGTGGATTGGGCCATTCTTTCGTCTGTTTCCTTACGTTACCTTGCTAACGCGGGAAACAGCGACAAAGCAAAATAAATAAATAAATGAATATATATATATATATATATATATATATATATATATATATATATATATATACACAACTCCATCTCAGCATATTTTTTTCTCTCTAGAGCTGGAAAACTGTGAATGAACGTGCTGGATTTCACCGAAAGAGTACAAAAAGAGAGAAAATTTGTACATCAAACTTCGAGCGCAATGTCCTCGGAAATGAAACTCAAACTACAAGAAATGACGGGAAAAATAAGTGGGAAAAAAAAAAAGAAAAACAGATGATGCCAGAGGCCACCAGCTATATGTTGTCGGCTGGAAAAATAACGTGAGGGAAAGAATTTTATTGCATTCTTGGTTCGCTGGGAAGTACGGGACGCGTCGGGATGGGGGGGGACATTGGATGCTCAGTCCTTATCTCTCACTCCGACGACGCATGCTTTTTACGACCTCCCTCTGGGTCGGAATACCTGTAACGACCAGGTGTGGCCTATGCAATGTTTTACTGGCTTTTGCCCCCATCCCCTTTACTAGTAGCCTTGCGTTTCGCTTCCCCCTCATCTCACTTTGTCCTTCACGTATGTTGTTACGACGTCAGGTCAATGGAGATTCGTTAGGGGAATTGATCGTCCTGATCCGGGTACAAAAGATTGCTCAAACGAGAGAGAGAGAGAGAGAGAGAGAGAGAGAGAGAGAGAGAGAGAGAGAGAGAGAGAGAGAGAGAGAGAGAGAAATAGCGCCTCGTGAAGCCACGTACCAAACGTCATGCATTACAGTCGAGTGACATTGATTACTTGATGATTTAGCCCACGTAGTCACTGGCAGGTACACAGCCCGAACAATACGGGATCCATGCTTACTGTGTATTGATATAAACGCCTGTGTGTTCCAAGACAGAGGCAGGTGATGCACGGCGTCCCTCCACCTCCGTGTTCGGGCAACCATAAGAAAAATACTATATATATATATATATATATATATATATATATATATATATATATATATATATATATATATATATATATATAATGTTATTTATTTATAATACTTAGTCGCTGTTTTCCGCGTCAACGAGGTAGCGCCAGGAAACAGACGAAGAATGGCCCATCCACTCATATACACACACATAAAAGCCCATATATATATATATATATATATATATATATATATATATATATATATATATATATATATAGGCTGTGAAAGAAATGTAATCCAGTGAAATTCCCTGCGTTGTATAGCCACAAGGCAAGGAGGAGTGTAGTCTAATGTATTTCCTATGTGTCTGTGCGAGTATTTTATGCTTTCGCGTGTCTCTTTTCTCCTCATTCTTAGTCTTTCGTGTGTGTATGTATACGTACCTGCATCTACTTTTTTCTGCTTCTTATGTGTGCTTGAGTTTTTGAGTGTGTGTGTGTGTGTTAGGGGGAGGGAGTTTTACACTCGTGTTGCCCCGTCGCTTAATCTTGAATATAACCATCATGTCTCTACTCCTATGCGTATTCACATACACAAACACCAGCCTAAGCCAAGTACGTATATATCGACCGACCCAAAAGAGAGGTTGAACAGCTAGCTGGGACTGTCTGTGGGTCGACTGCCGCATCAAGGCTTCGAACACATGGGGGCTCGACCCCAAGCGGGCCCGCGCTGATCATAGGAGGAGGAGGAGGATGACGACGAGAAAGAAGAGGGTGAGTAGGAGGAAGTAGGAGGAGGAAGAAAACACTGGGTTCGAGAGATAAGAATAAAAGGCAAAACATAAACAATGAAAATAAGAAAGTTGAGGGAACAGATGGCAAAAAGAAGTAGGCCGATGATAGTCAAAATAAGAGATGAAACAGACAAAAAGGGAAGGAAAGGTGGATATCATATGAAGATGATACGAGCGTGAAGGCAAAAGATACGAAAAAGCAGATGAAGATGAAGGAAAGTTGAATGATTCTCTCAAGATAATGTACGAAGACAAGAGATAACACGAGTTGGTTCATGGACGCAAGTTGATAAAAAGAGAGGCCCAGAGATTGATGATGAAGGTTGAGGTAGAGGCCTATTGATAAATGAGGTAGGTACAGAGAGTAGACATAAGAGAAGGTGGCAAACTGCTTAAAGCTGAAGGAAGAGAGAGAAATGAAAGAAGGAGGTACAGAGAGAAGATAAGAAGCATAGTAAGTAAAGTGAAAGACGAGTTAAATAATAAGAAACAGAAATCACACAAGAGGTCACCAATACATTACAGGGACGTCAACGGGTCTTTCAAAATGGCACCTGAACTCCAACTCTCTCTCTCTCTCTCTCTCTCTCTCTCTCTCTCTCTCTCTCTCTCTCTCTCTCTCTCTCTCCTTACTCCTCCGAAGCCTATCCTTTCAACGCCCGTCCCCCGCCCCCCCACACCCCACGCACTCCTGCAATACATTTTCTATCATTCATAAATATCAGCGAACGATCAGTGCCTCCATTGTGAGAGACTAATTGAAAAAGAGAATTCTGGAGCGGGGCACAACAGCCGAACCACTCACTGCATATACTACACCTACGAGCTCGATATTCGCGGGGGACACACACACACACCATTCGCGGTGTCATACACCGCGTCTTGCACAGCCAACATTTCTACAAATAGAAGTTCGCTCGCACCAGCTCATGATTTCTTCACATGACCACACATCACTGGCGTGGGACAGACATATCTATTTCAGGACTCGTCCATGGGGAGGTGACCATTTTCAGGTTGCTGGCGACTACTTCTGCTCTCTAGGAGTTCACTAATGGGACCCGCACCTAAATATCTGGGGGTGTGGTATTTCAGCCCCTCTGGTCGTTCATATGGACTTGATGGGAAAAAGGGAAGATGACGGGTGTGGAAAAGAGGTGGGAGTGATGGAGCGAGTTGGAGAAAGTGAGTCGAGTGAAAGTCTGTGATGTGGAGAGGTACGAGGGAGAGAGAAAGAGAAGAGTAAGAATGGAGGAGCAAGAAAGAGAGAAAACAAGAAGAGAATAGCAATGCAGAGAGCTACGTGGGTACTCGTAGGTAGACAGATGGTAAGGAGAGAGAGAGAGAAAGACAGTTTGAAAAGTCGAGGACATATCTTCCTCCTTTCGTCTCCTCTCTCTCTCTCTCCTCGCTTTTATCGGTATCTCTCGACAGATAACAGAGATCTTATCTCTGTAGTCGTCAGTTTTCTCATCACTCTTCCAACAAATCTATCATTGTTTTTTCCCTCAGCCGACTCCTGAACTCAAGCTGTTTCACATACGTGAATCTGTAATTTTCCTACATGATGACTGTGAACCAGATTAATTCCTTTTGGAATATACAAGACAACTTATCTGAACCGAAGCACGCGAGGAGAAATGACCTCTCTAACCGCTTGCCCATCCTGATAACGCTCCATCTAGCTAACCTAATCTACACATACACACACACACAAACAAAAGACTCTGGGAAGCAGACTTGCCAACCCATATACAAGACGAAATTCCAATTTTCTTCATCTAACGAGTCGCATTTTACAAGGCTCCCCAGTGCCACTGATTCGTATATATATATATATATATATATATATATATATATATATATATATATATATATATATATATATATATAAAGGAAAGTTTAATCTTTTTTCGAGTTAGGATTGTATTGGGGGCCCAGTTATTATCCTCACGAATTTAACCCGATTGCGCCGATAATTTGGGGTCAATCGCTACTAATAGCAGCACAAAAGCATAAAGAGAAAACGAGGATTATTGGAGGGAAGAGCAATTTTGTATTGACGCGCACCTCCATTACCGAAGAGGGAAAATTCCCTCTCCCCCAGATGTGTATCGGCTGTCTTTGCCCCAAAATATTCCCCTAAAAACCATTCCTCCCGTACGAGTTCACCTTCCTCCACTCCTTCTCTCCAGCATCATTACCCTCCGCCCTCCTCCACATCGCCAACACTTCCCCTCCCCTCCCCTCCCTTACGATTCCCTCTCTCTCCTCCCCCACCTTCATTCCCCAGCCTCCCCTTACCTCAAACATTCATCACTCCCACCACCCGACACGTCCGCCGCCTGCCCTCGCCTCTCACTAATCAAACGTCACTTAAGTCCCAGAATTTGCATTTGAGCTTCAGGTCTTTTGCTGAATGAGATCAAGGACAAGACCTCAGTGACAGCAACCAACACGCGTTCTTGAGAGCAAGGTCTCCTAACTCGCAGAGACGGAACTGCGTCACATTGTCTGGCTTATTCCCAATGCTTCCGTAGGGCCTGAAAAGTAACTTTATAATATATACTGTGCACCTCTCTCTCTCTCTCTCTCTCTCTCTCTCTCTCTCTCTCTCTCTCTCTCTCTCTCTCTCTCTCTCTCTCCCACTGTAATGACACGGTATTTATCTGAAACTCTGCATTCAGTAGCTGCCAGCGAATCACACAATGCCCCCCTCCCCCAACATATATAACGTAGGATGTTCGCTCAGACAATACTACACTGCTCCAGCAAACACACACACACACACAGCAAACAGCAGCATTGACAGAGAAGCACCCAAGACCAGCCCTCATATTTTGGAAGACACACACACACACACAGTCACTACAGCTTCTCCAGTCCTATTGCCCAACAGGAGTGAGGCGATGCCAGAGTGGTCCCTTAAAGGAGTAATATTGGAAATATCGCTTCACTGTGGCAAACTGTGGTGTAATGATGACGCTGGATGTGAGAGGATCAGGGGATTCAACTGTTAAATGGACGAGAGACGTCAAGTACAATAACCTAAAGTTTTTACTGGTCATTTTACGACAGTAATTTGCCAGGAGATAAAGTGAACAACTGAGATTAATCAATATAAGAAATTTATGGGAAAAAAATCATTAAATATTAGTGTAACTAACAGGCAAGCTGATAAAGTATCTGCTTTTCTCTGCTTATCTTCCGTATTGCCGGGAGGAAAGCTTGAGCTGTGAACATCTGAAATCTTTATCAAGTGAACAGAATTCAGGTGGCGCCCTGGTTGTGGTTTTTAGTGGGTGCACTCTGTGAGGTCGTGATTCAACTGTGGCCAGGTGGTATTTGAGGTTGGAAATTTACTTTTGGGCTGAAAGTAAAAACTGAAATCACATTTAATGATAAAGGCCAGAGTAATGCTAGACTGAAATGTTGAATCGGAAATAAAGTCATGTGATTTACCTCGACCCTGCAGATGTAACTAGGTGCGTCTGGAAGAGGTTGGGTGAAGAGAACCCTGACGGTTCTGCAGTGGAAAGGGAACTAATAAGGTGAAAATCCAAGGATGAATCAACCGGGACCACAAGGGTCGACATGTTCTTGTAGTTCAGAGGCAAACGAAAGGTAGAGAAGTTTATGACAATGGATGAAGAAATGAATATTCTGAGGACTTAAAAACTATAGACCATTACTGGTGTCCTCTAACGGAGATAAAAAGGAAGTTACGGCATTGAGAAAGATAATGAAAAGACATTATAAATAAATAAATGAAAGCAACTGAAGGGACTCGGAGGAATCAGAACCTGGGGAAAGACGGCTCACCTAGTGGAAGTGTCGAAGATAAAAGGCCAAGTGTCATTGGATGTCACTGACACAGAGCAACAAAGGAGACGAAGAGAGAGACCAAGGGCTGTTGACAATACAGGACTGGGAACAAGAACAAAGCGTGAGGCTGTTGAATATAAAAAGGTTCTGAGTGACGAAGAGGAAAAGAAATCTACTGAGACTGAAGGAGGGATGTGGTAGACCATCAAGGGAAGCTGTTGAATATAAAAAGAAGGTTCTGAGTGACGAAGAGGAAAAGAAATCTACTGAGACTGAAGGAGGGATGTGGTAGACCGTCAAGGGAAGCAGAACTATTATGGAAGTATGTTGCTTGTATGATGGAAGATGCACAAATATGCCTTCTTAGCAGGAAAACAATTCACTTCATTTATGATAACAGGCTTTTAGGATACAATGAATAACTACAGGGTGATGGAAGATGTACAAATGTGCATTCTTCGTAGGAAAACAATTCACCTCGTTTATGATGACAGGCTTTTAGGATACAATGAATAACTACAGGGTGAAAAAAAAAGTTATACAGATCGCTGATATATCACCTGTAGTTTTAAAGTCACTATTCGTATCTCACTTCAGCGCCAGTATATCCATATTCGTATACCACTTAACGACAGTATATCCATTTCTACCGAAAATATGATTATAATAGCTTAGCCCTCCATTTGTTCGAGTAAGATTTCTCTTATACACCAATGTTTGTTAGGGATGAAAATAATCTGATGCTATAGAACAGAATCATACCACTAAATCCTACTGAATTAATACTAGTTTAGGCAACGCTTTTATACCGTTGTTATTGTTACTAACCAGAGGCAAGGATTGGAAAGTAAAAAAAATGTGTGAACGGAAGAATTCCGCACATAAGATAAAGAATTATGCAAAGGGCACAAGGAAGCAGGGGGTCGGCCCATCCAGTGTAGTCTATGTTAAGCCATCATTTGTTATCTGTTATATTTCATGTCTGATTCAGGGATAAAGCTTTACCTCCTCGTGTCTGATTCAATCCAGGAGGATGAAGAATGTTGCCAATATGTATTTGAACCGGTTTTGGCCCCACTGTGAAAATCATACTGAAAGATGATGATGGCGTCTGTTTCGCTTTCCTTGTATGGCGAAAGAATCTCTCTCTCTCTCTCTCTCTCTCTCTCTCTCTCTCTCTCTCTCTCTCTCTCTCTCTCTCATTCACTCACGCTCTCTCTCTCTCTCTCTCTCTCTCTCTCTCTCTCTCTCTCTCTCTCTCTCTCTCTCTCTCTCTTACAAAGTCTTACAGATTGGAAGCACTAAGAAGACCTTCATCAACCATCGGTTGAGCCCATGAAATTTATTTGACTTTTCAAATATTCTGAATCTTCTCTTTTTTCCGTGATGCAATATTCCTCCAATCCATTATTCTTTTTTCTTGTTTTGGATGCAAAAAGGAAAATATGTTTTTCTTGCTAAGTAAAATGGATCTTGAAGAAAATGTTGAAATAAAACACTAGCTTAACACGAGGCAAATTAAAGCCTTGCATTAGTTGGTAGTGAACTCTTAAAACTGTTTTGCATTAGGCATTCCTTATTTCCTTTGAAGGATCGGTGATTTCATTTTCCCATGAAAGTGAGCTCACTTTCTTTTTCGAGAAATTGAATTATAGCAATTAATATATTCCTCGTACATATGAACACTTATTTCCTATTTTACTAACGTTAGAATGGACTACTAGGCGTCTAGAGGTCTCGCTCTTAATCATTGTTAAAAACATAAAATATTTGGAAAAAGTCGATAACTGTACAGCCATTACATTCATATCTGAAAGATGGTAGTCCACTGGAAAGAAATGGACAAATATACAGACATCATATTCAATGCTTATTAAAGTTTCATTTTGTCAAATACTAACAGCTCCAGGGAAAACCTGGAGCTGTCAATATACAGCTGTTATAATGATTTCCTGGTTTATCCACTTGTGATTCTGATCACCTGGCCACTGTTAAAGTAATGATCGAGAGACCCTGGAAGTCTCAGAGACGGTGAGAGAAAAGCAGAGATACGAAATCCTATGGAAACCTAAGGAGAAAATTAAGCAACTGTTTGTCATTTCGAAGCTCCTAATGTCCGACGAGAAGTCACACATAACTAAGACGCAACACTGATGGGAGGTCGTGCGTAACTAACCTCTTGGATTTCCACAAGAGAGTAAGTTCGGTTTTAGACCAAAGAGAAGGCTGGAAGGCTAGTCTACTCTATGAAGAGTTAACAACAGCTCTAAATTAGATAAACGAGTATCTTGCTTCGCAAAAGGAGTATCAAGGAACGAAGAACGGTGACCAATGCAAAGCTAATCGATTTTCTTTTATATGACCGGATGAAGCTTCGGCGACGGCCAAGAATGGAGAGAGTAAAGAAAAAAGGACAAGTGACCCTTCAGCAAGGCTGCGGGAGTATCCACAAACCGCCTAAGGGCTTCAACCAGCTGGCTGCTTCTGCTCCTCTAGAGCGACCTCGACAGACTCTAAACAACGCCTCAGTTCCTCAGAGACACGAGTGCTGTTGCCCCTTCCCAATACGCTTGTCTCAGTCGTGCGCGGACGATTTCGATCGTTCTTAGCCGGAAATCTTCACAACACATGCGTCAACCCCTCAAGCATGATCGACGGTAAATCCTCGACACTTCTGCTATAATTTCTCGAGTATGATCTTAACCAGTCACCTTTGCTTCAGCCTCTCAAAGACGATCTTAGCCGTCGCCAATCGTAACTGCTTCAACCTTCCAAAGTTTAACTTTAGTCGTACCCATCCCACACCCTCAAGGACAACCCTAGCACATTATAACAACACCTGCATTAGTGCCTTAAGGACACCCGTACCTGGCCACCATCACAACTCCTCCAGTTCTTTCAGAGGTATCTTTCGCGTCCATCGCTCAGCGTGTCTGAGACCTTCATGAGAGAGAGAGAGAGAGAGAGAGAGAGAGAGAGAGAGAGAGAGAGAGAGAGAGAGAGAGAGAGAGAGAGAGAGAATCTTTTAAAGGTCTCCACCACACCAGCCTCAGTCATACGAGAAAGGCCTAAGCTGACTTCTACCACACTTATTCTCCAGTAGCATATCTGTTCCTGTCTTCAGTACACAATTCCATAGCTTTCCTCTTTCCGTCCTCATTCGTTTTTCTATCTTTCCCCTTTTTTCACCGTCTTTCCCTCCTTCGCCATCCTTTCATCTTCTCAAATTTGGACATTTCGGTTCTGTATTATTCTATCTTTTACTCATCCTGATGGTGAACTTCTCTTTAAAATTGTTGTTCTTTTTTCTCTATCTTGTTTCTATGTCTCTCTTCTCTACTTTCACAACTGGCTGTAATTCTTCCTGTGCTTTCCTTGTTGACCTAACGTTAAAAACAGTCTTTTTCCTCCTTCAGTTCCTGACGCGACCTTCACCCGACGTGTCTTTAGATCTCGCACACAAACTCCACTGATCCATGACATCTCATGTCACTTTTCCCTCCCGCGGCGCACGGCGATCGACCAATCGTCATCACCAAGAACTTGGGAGCAATCGTTTTAGTTCCCCAGACGCTGCTAAGTCGTGGTGTGTACTGATCGACCTCTTAGCACCAGGTAATGAAGGAATCTGGGCAGACAAAGGGCAAATCTGTCAAATCCTCCTTTCCCTCTTGAACTCATCTTTCCACCTCTCACTCCTCTCCAACATAGGAAGACTTGCCGACATTAGTTTTCATAATCATCGTTATATTTCCCCCTTCCTTCCACATTAGTCGTCCCCGGCCACGAACCTCACAAAAAAAAAAAAAAAAAAGAACTTGGGGGTCCACGAGTTTGGAAGAAAGAAAACACATGCTGTATCCAGCCATGAGGAAAGACAAAGAAAGTTTACCTTAATCTCGTTCGTCCAGAGTTGTGTTGACTCTGCTATACTTGACCCGAAGACATGGCTTCTCTAAAAGCTGCACAGTCTGGTGAATAATACATCTTCTGGTTACTGGCTCTCGCTTCTTGAAATTCTGGCGACCTCAACAGTTACTGTGTCGACGAGGGCTTTGCTCACTTTATTATATACCGGCCATTTCGTTGCCTCTTGCCTCGTGTGAACAAACAAGAAGCAAAATCATTATCAGGAGTATCAGATATATCATCAGCGCTTATATCAGTAACCAGTCTCCATAATAAATGGGAACAGCAGTAGCAGCAGATGATTCTATTGGCGATGTTCGCCAGGTCTGTGTCTTGTGGACCACTGTCATACTGACGGGGCGTCCGGCAGCAGATGTTGCCAACATCGCCTCTGTTCTCAACCATCATCGTTGCCCTGTATATTCTCTTGCTTCGCTTTCTTCAGAGGATAATATGATTTTCAATTCGGGGAATTTCCAGCAAATTCACTCAACAGTTCTATTACCACTTGAGTAAACTATCAAGGCAAATCTATGATTTACTGATAGATTCCGGAAATTTGCATGGCATCATGAATATCGAAAACAAATCTAAGCACCTCAAGCTGTAATATCAACTAACAACAACAAAATATGTGAAGAATTAAAAAATATGAACTCAAAAGTGAATATCAAAAATTTTAGAAATATGAGGGGAAAAAAACGAACAATTCCATATCCCTCAGTTGAGCCGGATAACTCAAATACACATTTAGTGACTGATGGACCAGGAGATGAATATCCAAGTCCTTCGTGCCCGGTAGGTACACAGGAGAACACAAAGGATCGACCTGGCAGGCATTGTCGACTGTGCCGACTCCTGCTACACCAACACCAGGGCGCTCCTACTGAGCAATGCCTTGCTGGCTCAGTCGATTGCTGCCGAGCCAAGCACTCCTAATTGACTAAGGCACTGCTGGTTGTATCGACCGCCGCCTAGCCAGGAACTGTGTCGTTGGGCTATGCACGGCTGGCTCTGTCGAGTGCTGCTGGACAAGGAACTACTGCAGGATCAGGCACAGCTGACTGTGTCGACTGCTGCTAGACCAGGCACAGCTGACTGTGTCGACTGCTGCTAGGCCAGGCACTGCTAGCTGTGTCGACTGCTGCTAGGCCAGGCACTGCTAGCTGTGTCGACTGCTGCTAGGCCAGGCACTGCTAGCTGTGTCGACTGCTGCTAGGCCAGGCATTGCTAGCTGTGTCGACTGCTGCTAAGCCAGGCACTGCTAGCTGTGTCGACTGCTGCTGGGTCAAGCACAGATGCCCCGCTACGGTAATTACTGAATGGTACTCCAGCTCAGCTCCGGCTATATTTATTGTTGCCTCGTATCCCTTTCTATTCAACTCTCTCTCTCTCTCTCTCTCTCTCTCTCTCTCTCTCTCTCTCTCTCTCTCTCTCTCTCTCTCTCTCGGTAAGAGATGAGAGGCAGCCTCCCTGGTCGATGACTAACTCTCAACGATTTCTAGCTTGCTCTCATCTGCTTGATCCTAAGACCGAAGTTCCTTTTCCATTCCTCACCAGTCCATCTGGTACGACCCGCCAGCTAACCCGGAAGGTTAGGGATGGCTGCATAGTAAGCTAGCACTTCAGGTGGCTGTCATGTTTCACTCCTATGACCCAGGCGGATGTCTTATCTTTCTACCTTGCCCACTTCTGGACTATTGGCTCTCATTCTTACCTATATATTATCTCTCCATCTCATACCAAGTACTTGACCTTAACTCGCACGACTGTTTCCTCATACCCCTAGACTTTCCTGGGGTGAGTGCTCCGTGCCAACCCCTCTGTTTTGGCAAACTCTCGTGGCATTTACTCATAAGAACCTTCTCCCTTTCTCTATCTATCAACTTGTACTTTACCTATCTATCTAATCCATCAATCTATCTATCTGCCTATGTCCTCCTCTGTCGTTGGTGAAAACTCCAACTGAACGTTTTCCATCAAGAACTCAGGGACCCGCTTTACCCCTGTTCATCTTTGCACAAGCTCTCATCACCGTCCCTTTCTCTCCTCTTCCTCTCTCCTTCGTCTCCATTACCCTGTCATATATTTTCACGACCTCACACAGTCCATGCACTGAACGCACGCAGTATTTTTATAAGTCAATGTCCATTTCTTTCCTTATGTTACATAGGCTATGTACATCATAACTATATTATAGGATATGTATATTATAACTGCTGGCTAGAACATACAGATACAGAATCTGTAAGATCCAAATGTATGAGTACATACGAATCATACTTGCCACATACCTTAAGCGATCCAACAAATCAAGACATATCATCTAAAAATACGTAACGTAACCTAACTTGATTTAAACCAACCTAATCTGACAACTTAACCTAACTTAACGGTACCTAACCTAACTTAGACCAACTTAACCTAACTTAACGGTACCTAACCTAACTTAGACCAACTTAACCTAACTTAACGGTACCTAACCTAACTTAGACCAACTTAACCTAACTTAACGGTACCTAACCTAACTTAGACCAACTTAACCTAACTTAACGGTACCTAACCTAACTTAGACCAACTTAACCTAACTTAACGGTACCTAACCTAACTTAGACCAACTTAACCTAACTTAACGGTACCTAACCTAACTTAGACCAACTTAACCTAACTTAACGGTACCTAACCTAACTTAGACCAACTTAACCTAACTTAACGGTACCTAACCTAACTTAGACCAACTTAACCTAACTTAACGGTACCTAACCTAACTTAGACCAACTTAACCTAACTTAACGGTACCTAACCTAACTTAGACCAACTTAACCTAACTTAACGGTACCTAACCTAACTTAGACCAACTTAACCTAACTTAACGGTACCTAACCTAACTTAGACCAACTTAACCTAACTTAACGGTACCTAACCTAACTTAGACCAACTTAACCTAACTTAACGGTACCTAACCTAACTTAGACCAACTTAACCTAACTTAACGGTACCTAACCTAACTTAGACCAACTTAACCTAACTTAACGGTACCTAACCTAACTTAGACCAACTTAACCTAACTTAACGGTACCTAACCTAACTTAGACCAACTTAACCTAACTTAACGGTACCTAACCTAACTTAGACCAACTTAACCTAACTTAACGGTACCTAACCTAACTTAGACCAACTTAACCTAACTTAACGGTACCTAACCTAACCTAACCTAACCTAACCTAACCTAACCTAACCTAACCTAACCTAACCTAACCTAACCTAACCTAACCTAACCTAACCTAACCTAACCTAACCTAACCTAACCTAACCTAACCTAACCTAACCTAACCTAACCTAACCTAACCTAACCTAACCTAACCTAACCTAACCTAACCTAACCTAACCTAACCTAACCTAACCTAACCTAACCTAACCTAACCTAACCTAACCTAACCTAACCTAACCTAACCTAACCTAACCTAACCTAACCTAACCTAACCTAACCTAACCTAACCTAACCTAACCTAACCTAACCTAACCTAACCTAACCTAACCTAACCTAACCTAACCTAACCTAACCTAACCTAACCTAACCTAACCTAACCTAACCTAACCTAACCTAACCTAACCTAACCTAACCTAACCTAACCTAACCTAACCTAACCTAACCTAACCTAACCTAACCTAACCTAACCTAACCTAACCTAACCTAACCTAACCTAACCTAACCTAACCTAACCTAACCTAACCTAACCTAACCTAACCTAACCTAACCTAACCTAACCTAACCTAACCTAACCTAACCTAACCTAACCTAACCTAACCTAACCTAACCTAACCTAACCTAACCTAACCTAACCTAACCTAACCTAACCTAACCTAACCTAACCTAACCTAACCTAACCTAACCTAACCTAACCTAACCTAACCTAACCTAACCTAACCTAACCTAACCTAACCTAACCTAACCTAACCTAACCTAACCTAACCTAACCTAACCTAACCTAACCTAACCTAACCTAACCTAACCTAACCTAACCTAACCTAACCTAACCTAACCTAACCTAACCTAACCTAACCTAACCTAACCTAACCTAACCTAACCTAACCTAACCTAACCTAACCTAACCTAACCTAACCTAACCTAACCTAACCTAACCTAACCTAACCTAACCTAACCTAACCTAACCTAACCTAACCTAACCTAACCTAACCTAACCTAACCTAACCTAACCTAACCTAACCTAACCTAACCTAACCTAACCTAACCTAACCTAACCTAACCTAACCTAACCTAACCTAACCTAACCTAACCTAACCTAACCTAACCTAACCTAACCTAACCTAACCTAACCTAACCTAACCTAACCTAACCTAACCTAACCTAACCTAACCTAACCTAACCTAACCTAACCTAACCTAACCTAACCTAACCTAACCTAACCTAACCTAACCTAACCTAACCTAACCTAACCTAACCTAACCTAACCTAACCTAACCTAACCTAACCTAACCTAACCTAACCTAACCTAACCTAACCTAACCTAACCTAACCTAACCTAACCTAACCTAACCTAACCTAACCTAACCTAACCTAACCTAACCTAACCTAACCTAACCTAACCTAACCTAACCTAACCTAACCTAACCTAACCTAACCTAACCTAACCTAACCTAACCTAACCTAACCTAACCTAACCTAACCTAACCTAACCTAACCTAACCTAACCTAACCTAACCTAACCTAACCTAACCTAACCTAACCTAACCTAACCTAACCTAACCTAACCTAACCTAACCTAACCTAACCTAACCTAACCTAACCTAACCTAACCTAACCTAACCTAACCTAACCTAACCTAACCTAACCTAACCTAACCTAACCTAACCTAACCTAACCTAACCTAACCTAACCTAACCTAACCTAACCTAACCTAACCTAACCTAACCTAACCTAACCTAACCTAACCTAACCTAACCTAACCTAACCTAACCTAACCTAACCTAACCTAACCTAACCTAACCTAACCTAACCTAACCTAACCTAACCTAACCTAACCTAACCTAACCTAACCTAACCTAACCTAACCTAACCTAACCTAACCTAACCTAACCTAACCTAACCTAACCTAACCTAACCTAACCTAACCTAACCTAACCTAACCTAACCTAACCTAACCTAACCTAACCTAACCTAACCTAACCTAACCTAACCTAACCTAACCTAACCTAACCTAACCTAACCTAACCTAACCTAACCTAACCTAACCTAACCTAACCTAACCTAACCTAACCTAACCTAACCTAACCTAACCTAACCTAACCTAACCTAACCTAACCTAACCTAACCTAACCTAACCTAACCTAACCTAACCTAACCTAACCTAACCTAACCTAACCTAACCTAACCTAACCTAACCTAACCTAACCTAACCTAACCTAACCTAACCTAACCTAACCTAACCTAACCTAACCTAACCTAACCTAACCTAACCTAACCTAACCTAACCTAACCTAACCTAACCTAACCTAACCTAACCTAACCTAACCTAACCTAACCTAACCTAACCTAACCTAACCTAACCTAACCTAACCTAACCTAACCTAACCTAACCTAACCTAACCTAACCTAACCTAACCTAACCTAACCTAACCTAACCTAACCTAACCTAACCTAACCTAACCTAACCTAACCTAACCTAACCTAACCTAACCTAACCTAACCTAACCTAACCTAACCTAACCT